>NW_010273550.1:9173-47074 GCF_000690775.1 Eurypyga helias
TGCTTGGGAACTGCAGACCCTGTCATTCTGCACCAATGTGGTTATTACTCTACACAGTAACTACACAGACCCAGTGGTGCAAAATATAGGAACCCCTAAGTATCCTCTGCACCATGTTTTACTTTGCAGAAATATAAATGATTACGAACAGGCTGTTAGCTCCCAGTCGCTTGTTTTCACAGTACATATGGAGTCTGTGTGTGAACACATCCCAGAACACTTCTCGCCTTTTGAATCATGAAGGGCCAGATTTTACCTCATACCTCTTACTTTAAGCACAGACTTCCTCAGCTAACAGCCCTTCTGGTTTCTAAGGGCCTGAAAAGAGGCACCAAGCACTGAAAAGAATGGAATTGAGTGAGCTCAGGAAGGCAATCAACTCTGGAAATGTTTCTGAGCAACTGCAGAAGAGCTTGTGTGCTTCTTCCCGAGACTCATCACTAATTGTCTTGAAGTTTGACCCTGCAAATCCTTACAGAGAAAATGACAGATTTCAGCTTAATTAGCTTTTGTTTCTCCGAGTGCACACAAACCAGTTCTGCATTAAAGCTCTTACGGAGCAAGCGGTGGCAGAAAGAAACTGAAGGATTTCTTTCTCTCTCTCTGACACCCGCCTCTGCTAATGAACCTGAGTAATCAGCCAGCCTGTGCCGAGCACCTCTTCTCCTGCAGGAACTGAAAGTGCTTTACCAGCTGGATGCAGGACCAGATCGGGGACATGCTGGCAGAAATCCCACTTACTTCAATGGGACCAAGATTGATCCTACATGAGACATTATCAAATGCAGCCACCTGTGGGGAGGGAGTGGGGGAACACAGCAGCTGTTTAGCAGCGCACGGTACCACAGAAACAAGAGTTCAGGCTCGGAAATGAAGAATACCATATCCAATTGCAACTGCAGGTGGAATTTAGGTGAGCAGAATGCTATTGTTGCAGTTGGGATTTGGCGTCAGCTTTCAGGCTGTTGTACCCTGGGACGTTTCCCAGCAAAGGGTCAGAAAAATCGTGGTCTAATGGACACAGCATGGGACTGGGAACCAGGCATCCTTGAGTGCACCAATGCGGATGTCCTTGGAAATAACATGATGACCGTCTGTTAACAAAATAGCCTCCTTAACCTTTAATAAGTCCCCTGAAACAGAGCGCGCTGTGCTGAAGGCTGAAAAAGGAGGTGTATCAGTCACCCTATTTATTTTCCTGCCTAATTTTTTTTCCTAATTTTATGTTTTCAAAAAATATACCTCTCCCCATAACTGTGGACAGAGGCAGAAATACCAGATTTAAAAAGAAACAACCATTCATTGTCTCAATTATCCCCATCCTGCAAACACCCTGAGGGGCAGGAGACAGTCACACTCCCTTAGAGCCAAAGGACTGCTCCTGAGGCAGCCCAAGATGGATGGGCTTGAGGGTAACTGTAACATACAATGTCAGTGCAGTCTTTAAGGACAACAGTAGCATTAGAAAGCTATTAATGAATTTAAATTAATAGGCATAGAGCTGCTTACTGTGCATTGATTTGCATGTATTAATCTAACTCACAGTGAGGCCCATGGCTACTCTAAGCTGTTTCTGTAGACCAGCTCTGTTAGTCTTTGGCACGTCCTCAGTGGAGGGTTGAATCTCAGTCCCTCCCCAGGTAAGATTTCTGAACTTTAGGTTATTGAATCTTGCATTAATATCCTTGCCTTTTCCATGGCATGTTGCAGCCTTTGTCTCTCTGAAATCTCATATATCAGTCTGCAGTTTTAAATGGGTTTAAAAACAAAGCAAAAACTCAGAATTTGCTGTTTATTATAGTACAAACGAAATACACATTTGTTCCAGTTACCTTTGCATATAAGATTGAAATATTTAGTAAAACAGCAGGCATGGCAAACATACAGCTTATTTAAACTACACTTCAGTTACATCAACTCAATGAGTGGTACCATTTACAAATAGATACTCTTATCAAAATGTTTCAGTCTATAAATAATTATAATGCAGAGTGAAAATCAACCTCGCTCAACCTAAGTACCACTCATGCCTTACAAATTAAAAAAGAAGGTATATGGCACACCGTTCCTGTGCTGGGCTTCTGAAGGAGTGATGAATTTCACCTTAAGAGAAAATAAAGTCTTTGCTGGTCAAATGTGAGGAATTAATCATAAGGCTTGTAGCCAGTCCATTTATTTGGAATTTGGATACTATATGTTCTTCCTTTCTTCCCAGCCAATATATATCCTGAGCTAGTTGGTGGGGGAGAGGGGAATGGAGATGCATACATTATCAAAAATGAAAAAAGTTATGTAAATATTTGGAGGCAACCTTTTTTTTAATGTCTATTTTCATAGAATTGTATGCTTTGCATCCACTTCTACAGCCGAGATACGTTCACAGGCAGTCTTAAAACGTGATTATTACAATTCATTTCTACAGAAAACGTCCTTCAAGAAGGTTGCATGAAGTCTCCAAAGGAGAACATGAACAACCTCTGATGCTGCTTTATCTTTTTTGAAAACATGGAAATGTAAAATATTTTCTGCTTATAACAACTTTCCTATATTTCTGATGCTTTTGCAAAGAGACTTGAAAGTGCAGATTTTAAAAGTATTTCAAGAAGAAAAATATTTTCATAATGAAAAAATATTTTAAATAAACTTTTTAAAATTAAAATGACAGATTTTTTTTTTAAATAAAGAATTTTAAAATAGGTAAATAAATTCTGAAATTGGAAATTCTGTTTATTAATTTTTATTTCAGTATTTCTGGTGAGTATAGATACAGACCCAATAACAGATGAGATTTTCTGGATTTGTTTATATTAACAATATTTCAGAAATTATAAAGTATTCTACCTTCTGTAAATCTACTCTCAACTTCAGCCTGGGCCAGAGAAATGGTACAATGGTCTTTATACTCTCAGCATAGTCAGTTAAGCCATAAGACTTTGCCCCTTGCAAATGCACTATGTTGTCTCCATACCACAATATCTGCCCAAGATGTCTGTTCCTCTTACTGCTTTGTCATGTGCTGCACCAGAAGAAAGCATCTGGCTTTGGGCCTGGTTCCTTTCATTAGGAGAAATAACGTGAAAAAAATTAGTAGAAAACAAAAAGTAAACCAAACACACACATACATGGAAGAGGAGAGGAAAAGGAAAAGGAAAAGGAAATGGAAAAGGAAAAGGAAAAGGAAAAGGAAAAGGAAAGAAAAGAAAAGAGAAAAAAAAGAAAAGAAAAGAGAAAAAAAAAGTAAAGAAAAGAAAAAAGAAAAGAAAAGAAACAGAACACAAACTCTTTGGAGGTCTGCTCCTTTTCACATCGCTGGCAGAAAAGAGAAAAAAAAGAAAAGAGAAAAAAAAAAAGAAAAGAAAAGAAAAGAAAAGAAAAGAAAAGAAAAGAAAAGAAAAGAAAAGAAAAGAAAAGAAAAGAAAAGAAAAGAAAAGAAAAGAAAAGACAAACAACTCCCCCTCAAACCAAAATGTCAAAACAACCCCCCAAAAAACCTAAAACCAAACCAAATAAAAGCCCACTCCACCCAAAAACAAACCCCAAACCCCAGCCAAAGCACTTGTATGCCATAAGAGGAAGGGAACAGAATATGAAACACCACCAAAACTAGGATGTGTCTGGGCTCCTTACAAATATCACAACGGTCTATGGCTGGACAGATGATTTCCTTGGCTTGTACTGTTCGAAACTATTAACCAGCAGTCCATATCAATCAAAAAAGTCACCTGGAAATGTTGTTCTGGGTTTTTTTTACATCACATGGAAAATCTTATGCTTTAAAGCACAAAATACTTTGATTTTAAATTGGAGAATTATACAAAGCAACCACATAAGCAAAAAGAGAAAGGAGACCTCTAAGCAACAGCCCCAAAAAATTTCCTTTGTAAATGAAAACCCCATCTGGTCTCCAATTTACCTCACAGTGTTCGGTTTGCATCTGCAACCGAATGCAAAAGCTAATGCTTAGGAAAGTCATTGTCTGAAGGCAGCCTGCGATGCTATGACTTTTTAGGGAAGCTTATACGTTGGGGAAACCCCAGATCCTGAAGTATTCCTCCATATAAAAGTGGGGGTACCTGACAGACCAGACTCTCAAAGGCAAGAGTCAGTGGGCTTAACTGGTGGAGGTAAAAAACAAGCAAGTAAAAACCTGGTCTTGCTACAGCTGTCAAACCAGATGTTTCAGCGACACATTGGCAAGCAATAAACTCAGGGTTACAATCTGTTACGTACCCTTACCTGACCAAAAAAGGAAAACAATACTGGTATTTTTAACACATTTTAGGATAGCTACTATTTTGATAAATGGAAATAAAATCTTATAAATCTGCCTTGTAGAATTTATAATTAAACTCTTTTCCCCTGCTTTTTTTTTTTTTTTTTCTTGTTACTGTAATGAACTTATTTTACAAACCTCGAAATCTGGATTACAACTGCAAAGAATGTCACACTTCAGCTAATGACAGAAGCCTAGTTCAGGGTAATATTAGCAACACTGTGGTAAAATATTACAATAGAGACTATTTAAAGTTTATAAAATGTAACAGAATATATTACAGAGACATGTGGGCTTAATTTTCCATTCATGCAGATGTAACTCCTTAGACCTTCATGTCTCATCTACAACTGTGTGCAAGAAGAACCAGGCCAGTATACTCTACAGAATAACACATAGATAAGGGTGTTTGACTACCAAACTATAAATCGGTTATAGTCTATTTAGGCTATGATTCAGTTCCAGAAGGATTTTAATTTCTGCTGTCAGTGGAAACTGAGCTGAACTTTGGCTCTTGAAATCACATTTGCCTTTTGCAAATTAACCTCTGCTACAGAATGAACAGAAAATAAGACATCTGTATATGCACTCCTATACACATATGCTCATATGACAAAACATTAGCAAACTCAATTTCCATTTGTCGTTATTAAATATTGAGACATTATTATGAGAAAAAGGCTCATTAAATGAATGATGGGTAATAATAACAAATAATTATTCATTGTTTGAGATGTTAAATGTAGATCAATACCCATAATGATTAGAAGAAAAGGTTCATAGTATTTGAACTGTAGGGATCTTCTGATCTCAAAATTCAGATTTCTTCCTGAACCAGAGGAAATCTGTTGCATTTAGCCTAATTACTTCACTATGAGTGATATAAGAACCAGGTCCAAAATCTATGTATGAACTGGAAAATATTCAGGTTCTTAGATACCTCAAGCAATGTAAGTTTAACTGCTTGGAGAGAAACGTATTTGCTTATGGCATGAACACACATTCACACCTGTTGTTGGAACAGTTTCCAGTAAGAGAACAAGTTTATCACAATAAGTGTTAATACTTTATTCCTTTTTCTGCTAATCCCATTTTCTGTTTTATTTTAACTGACTGCAAGATTGCTACAAAGTTTAGGGCCCTGTTGGGCTTTAAAGCTTATGTCAGTTTTCAGCATTTTTATAACTACAGCTCACATTGTGTTGGTTATTCTAAGAACCTGTTTGAAACCACTTCAGTTCAGTCCAGCACTGGCCTTTTGCTGAAGCAGGGTCAATGGAAAGGGTTTTTTTTAAGGAAAAGATAATGTATTAATAATTGGACTCCCAGATGAATGCATATGTAAATAAATATCTATGTTGTATCATATGCGCTAAGGGATCTGTTTAAAACCTACAGTTATTAAGGTGGAGGCAACTTTTTCCACCCTGGGCCAAAACTTCGTTTAACTTCATTTTTATGGAGCTCTTGAAGGAGGCAAGGCTCAGTTTCATTTCAACTATGGGTCTGTTGTGGCTCATAGTAAAGCTCACAGCAGTCCAGCTGACCCCCAAATCATTCATTTGAAATTTAAGCAAAATTAGAGTTGAGCTTTAAATTATACAGAAGATGAAACTGTTTTCAAAAGAGGGAGATCCTCTTCTGTCACAATTTCTGGGCTAGTTCATCCTCTGAACTCCTCTCTGGGATGGCAGGTTGTAGAAAAGACCCACTGCTCCTCCTGCTCCTGAGTTTGCATTGCTGAGTCCTGCTTAACAAAACCCTTGTTTACCTCCTGTAGTGATCCTTGATATGCCCCTCTCGTTCCCTGCTCTCCAAGGTCCTCCAGCCTCCTTGGATGTGTAATACCTGTGGTGCATGAGGTGCTGTCTAGCTATGCCAGCTATAGCGTACATCTCACCCAATGTATCAAAACACAGACTTTTATCTCTGCAATATGATTAAATATGCTCCCTGGAGTGGCATGAACCCAACACAGCACACTGTTTTGGAGGATATTGAATTTATTTCCCATGATGGAAGAGGCCTTATATTGTCACTTGGGGTTTTACACTACCACTGTACCCCAGTCCGATGAGGTCATTGCTTTGAGAAGAATCTCATTGAAACAACATTTTAAATAAAATAAATGAAAGTTGCTTTTAAGAGTAATAACATTTTAATTCAACCATTTAAATCTAATGTTCCCAGCACTGAGACCTTTAGTTATCCCAAACTTCTACTAAAGTCAGTGTGGGGGGTTCACTTTGTGGAATACGTACCCCATATCATTTCTAACACAGATGATTTAATCATGAAGGAAAAAACAAACATGAAAGAAGAAATTGATTTGCTTTTTTAGGAAGCAGGCAAACATGTGATGAGAGTTGTCTTAAATGTAATAATTGAAGTACGGCATCACAACTGGGGAGAAGAGTAGGCCCTTTGTCAGTGCATGCGAATGCAGACCACCTGTTATTCCATAGCCTTGGTGCAGTTCCACTCATTTACTTAATGCCGAAGTCAGAGAAATGGGACTTTGTGGACTGATAAAAATCTAATATGGAATAATTGGGCAGGTTCTGTATGGTGACAGCATAACCTTCCAACCAAGAATATTGAGTCTTAGGGTGTTTTATACGCAGTAGTTTAATACCCCCCCATACCTCTTTTAAGTAGTCTTAATTGGCCTTAAAATCAAGGTACCCAAAATAATAAGCCTCTTGTGACATGCCTGGCCTGTGTTATTTGCAGCAAAAATGCCAAAAAGTTCTCCGCATGTTTTCAAAGTACTGTACAACTGGTTAGTATCTTCAGCATCAGTCTCTTTACTGATTTCAGGTCCTATGCTGAGAAATTCCCTTTTCACCACAGACATATTTTATAATATTTAGCACTCAGTGCCTTACACTATCAAAGCATTGTACGCATGCTATCTAATATCTCCTAATTAACTCATACATCCATTAGAAAAAGCATATAAAATTAATGACATATGGTATCACTGGCTTTTATGCAACACATGCAAACTCAGCTTTCGGGTTTTACAAGAAACGTGGGTAAGCCGAGATTCCTTTCTGAGATCTGACAAACACTTGGCCATATCTGACTTTCAACAGAGAGGAAATGAACAACGATGCAAATTGGATCTACACAATTATTGATCGGGGACTGAATGAGCACACAAACACCAGCATGGGCAAGGGCAAATCTACAACTTTCAGAGCCAACGTTTTTGGTTCCTTAATGAGGTGCACACCAATTACACGGGTTTCCCACAGACTTTGCTCTCAAGATCTGTAGAATGCATGAGAAACAAGTAAAGTCTGTCGTTTTGGTATCCATCAAAGCTTTCTTCCATGTGAGGAAGTGGCTAATTTGTCATTTCACACTCAAAAAGGCGTGAAAGGCAGAACAGAGGGAGGTTAGATGGAAGAGAGGAAAGGGGGGCTGTGACTCATGAGAAGAGAGTGTAGGCCTGATTTTGAGCTTGTGCTTGTTGCTGCATATCAGGAATAAAATCAATGAAATCACAGTGATGTAAAATAGACAAGAATGAGGCCAATGTTTTTTGCTTATATGGAAAAATTTACACTATTAAAACCAAAATACTAACCAAGGTACAGGGGGCACTTTACAAATGAGATTATGGTATATAGCAAATTTCTAACTTACAAGTTTTATTTACACATGGACATCTTTTGTTTTATTTAATTATAATAAGGTAATTCCAACAATGCAAATTTTCAACTTAAAAATACATAAGACCTTTGGGAGAAAATCCCAAAGAATACATACATCTGAGGAATGTCAGCTCTGTGTCAAGAGCACTGGTCTCAGCCACTAAATATTTTCCCTCATCGTCTTTCATTTTAGCTTTATTGTTGTCTTTTATTTTTCTTTTCCTCTGCATAAAACAAAGCTAGCAAAGGGACAGAGAAACAGTCAGAGTCAAACCTTTAGAGAGATAGGAGAGGTGCAGGCAGGAATCCCATTATTTGTTAATAGGATTTGTGCACATACCTCCCACAGACCATTTAGGAAGTTTACTCCCAAGCATCTTGGTGGCAGTTTTGATTAGAATCAACATTTCATTTCAGCAGATGGACTGCAAACTGGTGGCTACTCAAACTCTATTGAGCAACACTTGATAATTCTCCCCTTTTAAACTATGATAATTCTTTCTCTTTTTATTTTTTTTTTTAATGGGAAGAAGGAATGTTGACCCTAAGCTAGAACTTAATTTGATTTTTTGCTGAGCCTCTCAGTGCTAGCAAACCCCACCCATGCGCTTGTACAAAAGCCCAAAGGGTAAATTAGCAGGTATTTTTACAGATCTGTCACACATTTCTACCATGCTTCTTATTCAGAAAGATGCCAAAGAACTAGAAATACATCTGCCCTTCCCTGAAATGTAGCCATCTCTGGGGTGGAATATGGCAGCAGGTATTAACATGGGAACACGGATACTAAATCCTATGTGAAAATTATGCGGGAAGTACAGAACACAGCTCACGTAGCCTCAGGCTACCCAGAAATTAGCTAAAAGTGTACATCTTTTATTTTTAATGAATGCATTTGAAATTATTGCCTGATGTGTGGCACTCCAATAAGGAACACCTCATTTGGTATTGTATCCCATTGTACACTCTCATACAGATTAATAGTGATGGCGAGTTATCTGATTTCAATAAGAAGCAGTACTAATTCATAGGTAAGATGCACAAAACCAGAACACAGTATATTTTCTTTTTCATGAAAAATGTCCTTTCTTTAAATAACATTTACAAACTACGTAGACGGTGGCCTGGCTGGCTCATGGTGCCTTCGGTTTCGCTTTTTTTTCATCTCCTGCACATGCTTCCATTTGGCACCACCTTTGTTCCGCTGCCGCCGCTTCTCCCGGTGCCACATCTGTTCACAGTACTCATCCAGGCTAAAGCTGGGGCTGCTGACGAGCTGGATATAGTCCTTGTACCTCAGCCGGGACTCCGTCAGCAAATCCCTCACCCGGCCCTCCTCATCCTCAGTCTTCTGAGTGCTTTCCATTTGCCCATTCTCAATGACGTTTAAATTCAGCTTCACGATGGTGTGGACAAAGGTGTGCTCCTGGGCTTTGCAGAAGTAGGCTCCCGCATCCCGTCTTTGCAAGCTGCGGATCAGCAGCCCGTGCTCTGTTTTGATGATCCTTTCGTCAGCCTTCAGCTGTGGGGTTGGACAAAGAAGGACATACATGGGTTTCAGTGGCAAAACCAGAAGCCCTGTCAGTGCTATACTGAGGAGGAGAAAAGGCTCAGCTGGCACATGGCATGCCCCATCCCTTGGCTGCCAGGACATGGTTGGGTATGTGCAGCTCGGACAGATACCAGGAGGTCCTTTCAAAGTCTGAGGTCTGCTCCTAACTATAGCATCTGTATCACTAACATTTCAGCATGCAGCAGTAAAAGATACACGCTGTACAGCTGAAGGGACAGACAGTAAAACTCATCACACCAAAATGCAGCAAGTTAGACTATATTAGAATCATAGAATCATAGAATCATAGAATGGTTAGGGTTGGAAGGGACCTTAAAGACCATCTAGTTCCACCCCCCCTGCCATGGGCAGGGACACCTTCCACTAGACCAGGTTGCTCAAAGCCACATCCAGTCTGGCCTTGAAGACATCCAGGGATGGGGCATCCACAACATCTCTGGGCAACCTGTTCCAGTGCCTCACCACCCTCTCTGTGAAGAATTTCTTCCTGACATCTAATCTAAACCTCCCTGATTTCAATTTATACCCATTCCCCCTTGTCCTGTCACTACAGGCTCTTGTAAAAAGTCCTCTCCCAGTACCCTTGTAGGCCCCCTTCAGATACTGGAAAGCTGCAATGAGGTCTCCTCGGCGCCTCCTCTTCTCCAGGCTGAACAAGCCCAGTTCTTGCAGCCTTTTGTCATAGGAGAGGTGCTCCAGCCCTCTGATCATCTTCGTGGCCTCCTCTGGACTCGCTCCAAGTGGTCAATATCCTTCTGATATTGAGGGCTCCACAGTTCTCCAAAGCAGCGTTACTATTTAATGCCACAAAACCCATTCATTTTTTAAGAGCTCCTCTTGAACATCCTGTAATGCATAGAATGTACTAGGGGTGCTTGTATATATCTGGAGCACTGAGTCTCTGTTACACGGAAAATAAATCAGCTACTGATTTTTAAAGTGAAATGCTGTGATTCAGATCTTCTGCAACTGGGTTGTAGAAAAGGAAGTTGATCCTGGCTTTGACTCATTAAGAAGTGATTAAAAGCACCCAAAGATATTAGACAAATACAACCCAGTTTGATTTTTTTATTGTTTTGACTTTAAGATCTATGAAGTACTTACAGAAAAAAAGGCAAAGAATGAAATGGCAAGTGAGAGGTGAAGTCTGTCAGAGTAGAACTGCAGTTTCATTTATGAATGGAAAGATTTTTAAAAATACAGCACAATCTCACATGTGAAAAATAAGGTGCACCTTAAAGTAATAACACCATCAGGCAAGTTACATACCTGGTGTTCTGAAAATTATTTCCAAAATAACCTAGGACTAAAAAAAAAAGGCATTAAAAAAAACCAAAAATACAAGATGGGGCACTGGGCACCTAAGTATTTTTGCAGCTGGGAAACAGAGAAGGTAAGCGATTTGCCAAAGACCATATAAAGATTTGTAGCAGAGGTGGTAGTAGAAAGCAGAGCCCTAACTCCCAGTGTCCGACACCAGCATTTCCTTTGAAAATGATCCTGTTCTAGTCCAAAGCGTGCTATGTTCTGCTGCCACACAGAGGCTACAGCACTGCACGGCACCGAAGGACCTGGCGTGCTGCTTGCTCAGCCTGCAGCAAAGCTGGTGCCTCAAACACAGCCTCAGCACTGCTGGTGGCATTGTTATAATGGAGAAAAACTTCAGCGCAAGGCTGAGTTTAAAAAGGGGGGGAGTGGGGGTAGAAAGAACCAACACAGAACCTGGAAAATTTCCCAGAGTGCACATCTGACCCTCCAGCAAACTTCAGAGGATGAAGATCAGGGAGGCATAAAGATGATTAAATTAGATTTATTCACAGTGGGTAAGCTACACACTGTTTCTTTATGTAAAAAGTCTGCACATGATTCCCTTTTCAACTCCATGGGAAAAAATGTATACATACATATGATTCTCCATCTGTTATGATTCTAACTCGCTAGTACTTTATCATAATAGGGTCTCTTGGAGCAAAGACATCGATGAATTGACCTCCCAGGGCTTTTTGCTTTCCTCTTTTCTAAGTTTCTATGATAATGAGTTTGGAAGGGTTAAAGAATTTGGGAGACCATTTAGAGGCCACCAGAAAAAGCAGTACATGCACAGAGAGAGATACTTTGGCTTGCTACTGTACCAGCTGTAGCAGTCTTCAGTAACAGACAGATTAGCTAGGTAGGTAGGTAAGTAGGTACATAGGTGGGTGGGTGGATGAATAGATGGAGAGATGGAAGGGTGGATGGACAGATGGATAGACAGATATGTGAATGGATAGATATAGGCCTGTGTCCTACCATTGATCTGACTGCAGCAGAGACAAGAAATCAACTGTGATAAAAGCCTGGTCAGAACGTGGCTCTGGCTGCCAGGTTCTGTGACCAAATATTTCTGACTCCTGCCACCAGTTGATGGTGTTCGGTCAACCCCGAGCTTAGTTTCCTTGTTTGTAAACTGTATATAAGCATGCCTACTTGGCACTAGCAGGGTGAAATCATACTAATTTCAGGAAATTCCTGGAAAATCGATTGTCCTGACAACAGGTGCTACATGAGCACAAAATACTTCTGATTTACTACACTGAGTTTAGACCAGAGAAATCATGCTCAAAACAAGAATATACACAGAAGATAGGAGGGAGACAAACTAGATAAGACCAATTTTCCACCTCTAAAACCTACAGCATAGAGCAGTAGTCCTCAGTTTTATGAGCTGGTGATTCTCCATTCCAAGAAAATGTACCTTTCTTACAGTAAAAACAGGAGCATCAAATGTATAAATGAATCTACAAATAAGTAGCTGTAGGCAGAAATATGTCTAGAGCAGGTGTTTCCTTGTGGTGCTGTACTCCTCAGAGAGAAGCAGGAGCAGGGGCCAGGTGGAAGTGCTTGGAGGCTTGGCTGTTGCAAAATGACAAGGAAGATCCTCTTTCTTTTGCCCCAGTTTCATGTCGACATGAAGACTCAAGTTTAAGACTTTCAGGGAAAAGGATGGGAAAGAGCAGATCATTTTCAAACATTTGGGTTTCATAAGGCACTATGCAAAGACCAAGTTCTCACATTGTCTGAGTGAAAACAGGACCAATCTCTGAGCTCGGGGCTTGATGCAGTTGCAGCAGTAGCATCTGCCTATGGGTGGCTCTGCCAGTATTGTAGTCTAGAGCGCCTTGACAGCTGTGTACCTCCTACACTTGGAAGATCTCCAGCTGGCTGTTTCGACTGGCTGGGCGCCAGTCCAAAGAGCCCACACTAGTGCTTCACCTATTTTCAGTGAAAAGAAGGCAGAATAATGGCAGATCTAGACTTAAAAAGATCACTGGACCCCCATGTCCAGCACCCTGCTACTCCTAACTATTCACCATTTGTGTAGCAGCCAACACTTTCTAGTTGTAAATGTGTTAACTGATGGATTTGTCCTCCCCCTTCCCCCCTCCGCCCCAACCTTGGGATACCTCAGAGAAAGCTAGCAGAGTCTAAATTGGTTGTGTCCCTTAATCCCAGCCCATCACGACTCCTATTTTTAATGAAGCAGCATTCTTATAGAATATCCTGTGTTAACCTTGGATATTGTTTTACGGTGACTGTCACCTCCTCCTTCTCTGTGCCTTCATTGTTCATGCCTTTCTTATCCTCTGGCAGGATGAAATTATGGCTCCGATTTCACATGTATTGAGCAACACTTCATTACTGTTTTCTTCCTTCACTTCTCTTTTTGGTATCCTGTTTATGTTGTTTTACCCATAGGTTCAGAACTCTTCCTGTCTTTCCTCTCTACTTTTCCCCCCACAGGGCTCTGGAGTTTCATAAACACCTGGCATTTCATTACTTGGTAGTAGATCTTTAACCTTTCACTTGAATGCTTAATGTGCTCCTTGATTCCTGACCTATAGATGTAAAACATATTTTATTGAATTTTCAGGTGAATGAAAAGACTAGTTAGATAAAAGACACCATTTTGGTTTGGTCAACTGTAGACTCGCTGCTCCTCCTCTCCAATATGTCATAATCAATAACTCTCCTAAAATATTTGTAAATAGGATTTAACAATTCAGAAGCACAAAGGGTTTAATGCATAAAAGCTTGCTGACGTGCTTAAATTTGAGCATACAATAAAAATTAAACATGAGAGACATAGTTTTGTTCAATAAGGAACAAATTATAAACCACAAAAATGAAGCTATTGATTAACATTAACTTGCTTTTCTTATTGGAGTGGGAATGGATTTTTAGCAATATTTTATCGACAAATTGTATCTATCATCCTTCATGATAAGCACGTAAGTTTGCCTAAATTTACATTACCTGAATTATGGCACATGCCATAGATAGTGGCTATATTTGATAATGGGAAAAGATCCCTATGCAAATAAAACACTTGATTTTCACAACCTGAATTTAAGAATAGAGGAAAAATAGGGATGGCCAATAATGATGGCAAATCTTTAAACAATCACTAAGTTGGAAAACAACCAAGGATTTGAAAGTGCTGCGGCACCAGGTTAGGTCAATGCTTTTTGTCCTTCGTTAATGATGTGTTTAGATAGCTCCCTCTTTACAAATAATTCACATGTCAACTCTTTCACAGTTAAAACACTGCACCTGTCTGGGAGAAGAAAGTGGCTTCAAAGCCTGCCTTCCCTCATTAATCAACATGTGAAAAAATGTTAGAGGTAATACTGGACTGATCATGGGTTAGCTGCAAGACCTGAACAAATTGAGAGGAGGAGAAAGGAGAATGAGGAACATTTGCTGAGAATTCACGTTCATCTTTGTTTTTCTATTGTTTGGTTCTTCATCCTCATCATTTGACTGGAAATAAAGATCACTGGAGTTGTCTGACATTGTTATTACACATTAATTTATTTCTTCTGTACTGGGAAAATAATAATTTATGTCCCACTCAGCTGTAGAGTTGTTTGGTTTTGTGTGGGGTTTTTTTTGTTGTGGTTGGGTTTTTTGGTTGGTTGGTTTGAGGGTTTTTTTTTAATTTTTAGTTATTTACCAAGAAACCACAGGAAAAATGAAGAATGTTTTGCTGGTACAATGCCCTTATGGAGACACACGCTTCCTATTATCTTCAAGGTGAAGCTAACTTATTCTTGAGACTAAATTTTAAATACACACACACACACTCCGAGTATATCCAAATCAAAGTAGAAATGTCACATGTTGTATCTCAGTCCAGAGTTACCTGTTTTTTTCCCCAGGAGACTGTCAAAATTTTAGTCTTACTTAAGAATGTCAATGTACTAGCGAAAAATAAAACGCATTTAGTCATATAATAAAGTAACAGAGTGAGAGCATGAGAGATGTAAGTTGTCCCTAGGCTGCAGAATGAATCTCTCCTTATATTTCCCCCTCCTGATCTCTTTCATATCGACCTAAGGGTTCAAACACTGAACTACGCTTCTCTAACAAAAAGTACGTCTGGAAACTCAGACCTTGGTGTATGTACTCTTCCTTACTCAGCTCTCGTCCAACTCCTGGATTTTAGGGCTGGCACTGAATCTCTGACCTTTTTTCATGAGATGACGGTGACCAGATATTTGTGACAAAGAAAATCACCACCATGATGCATAAATCTCCAGCAACAATATGGAAACATGTCTTGGATAGACTGAAAAAATGTCGTCTCAGTCTGGCTAAAATGTGGAATGAAAACGTCTCTTTGTGCTGAATGGGGGAGCTAGGTCACAGTCTTGTGCCTAGCAAGATGTCCTGTCCAAGAGTGGGTCAAACTCTTGTACCTCCCAAACCATCAGATGGTCATTAAGCTGGGTCCATCAGAAAAACACAGCCCAGGGCTGTGGGGCAGGAATATGGAAACGGTGAGAACCACTGAAAAACAAACTGGAATGTGCTACTGCCTTTCAGGGGATTTATTTTCATGCCCAGGTATGGATAGAGCAGGAAGGAGAGAGTTAAAAGTGATCCACACCTATTCTGTCACTTCGGAACATATGGTTTGTTCTGTCCCCTGCAAGGGGAGGTGGCAGCTTGGCAAATGTGGAACTGCAGGAGACACAGGGTGAAATGTAGCCTAAAGAAGTGGAGTTAATACTATTCAGAGACATGGGGAACAAAAACTAATGACTTAGTAGGGAGTCATGCATTTTTTTTGCAGTCCTGACACCTATTATATACATAGCATAACACAAAGATTTTTTTTTGAGAAATAAATATCTGTTTTAAGCTTCAGAAAAATTCAGCAGTTTAAGACATTACGAACAGATGATGTTCTCACTTTTTTTATGAACTCCAGCCATCAAAATGCTCTCCCTCCTCTCAGTGACTAACCCAGCACGAACAGGAACAAACATGATCAATTGTGCGAGCAACACTAAACACAAAAGCACTACATATTTGACTCCTGACCTTAAAACAGCCCCATACTACAGGGAAATGTCCTCCCACTGGCAGCAAAATGACCTGGTGACAGCTCCTGTACCACAGGAGATCCTGTCCCTCCCCACAGGTTGCTCTGCCTGGAAGTCACATTCTGAACCATGACCCTAAGGGTGAAATGTCAGGGACATCCTGCTGAGCCAAATGCTTCCCACCTAGTCTGGATTTTGCCCTTTTCTTTCCCGCAGGAAACTCTAGTGCATGTCCGGGACAGTGCAAAGCCATCTATTTGTAAAGCCAGGTTTAAAGACTTGCTGAGACATTACAGTTCCAGCCCTGGAACTAAAAGTCCGTAACCTAAGTTCCAGGTGCATGGAGTGATTTGCAAAGCATGGTATCGTCATCACAATAAGTTACACCACTACGACATGCACTAAAATAACGGACGGTGTTATTTGAGAAATCTGCTGCAGCAAGGGAGAGAGAGAGTAGAAAATATAATTGTAATGGGAAAAGTTAAGGTAAGGCATTGACTGAGCAAAGATCAAGCTACACATTAAAAATGACCGCACTGTTTCTGTCACATATGGTATTTTTGTCAAACTGAAGTACTTTTAAAGGAAAGCCAATTATTCTGACAGTCTTTAGATTTTTCTAGGAAAGCCTGCAATTAGGCTCTAATACTGATGAATTCATTTTCACTGATAAGTCAAACTGGAAAACCTGAAAATCTCAATTTCTGAATCCCCCAATTAACAAAGGATTACATCTTAACCTGCAAATTCTCTCTCATAGGAGGAGTGATTGTTCAGCATCTCTAAAGAACCAATCATTAATTTAGGCAGCCATATATGAATTTAGGAATTTAACTTTAAGTCCATGCATTTGAAAACATAGCATTTCTAGATTAATATTTTTATCTTAAACAATAATCAAAAAAGCTTCTTTATTTTTTCCTTCTGAAAATGAAATTCCTCAGTATAATTGTATAAGATTGGCAAGCTGAGTTTGCTCAGGAGTGCAAATTTTTATGACTCTGGAACTAACCTAGGTCAAAATACTAGAAATTCTCTTACTATAAGAATTTTCTGGCAGGAAAGAAACAAAATTAATAGCTATAAACTGTCTATAAGTGTTCTGATCCTGTAATCATCAATGTGTGCATATGCATTTATATAAGCTGTTATCTTCAAAGACTGAAAAAAAATATAGAAAAATAAACTAACAAAACCACCCTAAGGAACTGTGGAACATGTGCTCCAATTTCTATTTTATCAAAGCTAGATCATGAAAATACTGCTATGGCTTTGGAGACAATATGTGATAAAAAGCTATTTGCCTACTGTTAGCATTCATAAAGCAGAAAATCTGTCTGCAGATTTCTCCTTCAAATTCTCTTCTAAATTTGCCTCAAAGGTTAATCTAGCCTTTTAGCAAAGCTTTACTTTCCTCATACAAACAGATGTCAGACTGTTTACGCAGAGCAAGCCCAGTAAACACTGCTGTGGAAGGCTGCTAATGTTCAAGGAGATATGCTGTGTGCTTGCTGGAGCTTCAAATGCCACCACACATATGCACACATTCCCTTACTCTCTCAACGTGCACATCCTTGGCAGTATGGGACATCACCCTGCCTGGGTAGGTGGCGTTTGGCCCAGAACAAGCTGCTACTCAGGGACAGGTCAGTGCCACACTAAACCTTTTGGAGATACAAAGAGTGGCAAAAAAATAATATAGCCTTAATTTGGGCTATTCTATATAGGTTAGCTTGCCCTAACTTGGTTCAAAAGTTGGTTTGACCTGCAGTGTGTTCTACAATCAGTTAAGAAAGATAGCTTGAGCTTGGCTTCCTGACCTTCAGAGGCCTATCTGAACCTGTGATTTATAAGAAAATCAAATGATATATTTTTTTCTTCTAATTTGACACAGATATAACACAAAAGCAGTCATTCAAAAGAGGCTTTCGAATCTTGAAAGTGTGACTTCTTATGATACAGAAATATTGCATTCTCCACAGGGAACTGGCTGCTTTACACGAAGTTTGTAGCTGCTCTTGAGAAGCTCAGGCACATGCTATAGTTGCAATACATTATTTCAAAAATTATTGTCTCCTCAAAACTTCACATAACTTCCTGTACAGAATGCTCCCCGCCACCCCCCACTCCCAAACCCCTGTTAATTATCTGCTTAAATTTACTTTAAAAATTAGTCTTAAACAGGTGGTTAGAATTTAGTGAGTACTTTACTTGTCTCCCTGATAAATATGTAAGTGCATTTACAAACTGCTGCCTGAGGGAAACAGGGTGCAGAGTGTTCTGTACAGGACAGTTAAAGGTAAATCAATTAAAGCACAAACAATGAATGTCCATAGGTCTTTAACAGCTGACACACTTATAGCTGGGTTTGGGTTTTCACTTCAACCACCTGTGGCTGAGAGCGTGCTTGGCCAGCTGATCAGAAGATAAAATGTTTTTACAAGTATGGACTGTAATGAAGGTTAGAGGTGGTATTTCAAACCAGTAATCTCTTTCTTTTGGTGTTTACACCATGTTGTGGGAATTACTGGGTCTATAAATGCATGAAGTTTTTATTCTCAGCAGAGGAAAGATTCTTTGCCAATCCAAAGCATGTGTAAGCGAAGGGAAGTAAATTAAAAGTACTGCAGTGTCATAGTCAAAATACGGCCTTGCAGGGTTTTTTGTTTTATCTGGTGGAAAATCAGAAGTGCCTTGTATCCCCTTAGTCTGGCTTTCTGGGCCAAGTCATAACTGGGGTTGCAACTTCGGGACTACTGCCATGAGTCACATCCCATGCGAGGTGATGCTCGCATGGGCACCTGCCCTGGCCTTCATCTCCCCCACTTTGAGAAGGAACCAGCACATTTTCTGCACTGTGAAAGTCTCATAGGATGAATTATTATTGAAAGTGGAAGACCGGTTGGGTGCTTGATAGTTCCTGTCATTTAAACTAACTTTTGTCTTGGATGAACATTTAACAAAAAAGCATATCTAACACCTGGGACCAGCTCTTTTGAAAGGGCAGTTCTTTTTCCTTCTCCTTCCCTGTTGCCATGGTTGCCATCACAGCAGGACTTGGCCTCAAACACAAAATCACTCATGTAAGAGAAAGGCTATGAAAACTCTTGAGGTTTGAAACACTCAAACCCAGTCCAAACCAGTCCCAGCATATTGACCTTTGGGCACGTCAGAGAGTCCCTTTGTCACATGCTCAGACAGAAATTAGCAGGAAATTGTACAGGGAGTACACAGGGACCTAGAGTCTTCTCCAGGGCTTCTCTACCACTGAGGAGCCCAAACTATCTCCTGTAGGAATTAAGGGCCATCACAAGTCTCATCACTTTCTACTCCAGGCACAAGGTGCAATTCTTTACCCTGACATCACTGCATCAGTGCAGAGTCCCATTTAAGAAAAATTCTCAGAATCTACTAACAAGGAAAAAAGCGAATAAAAAGCTTTTTACTGCACAGACCATGCCTTCTCTGGGGAGAGATGGAGAGAAGCAGCAAGCCATACGTGCAATTCTCAGCTACAATGCTTAACATGATAAGGGAATGCAATCAAACACTAAATGGAACAGAGATTCTATTAAATCAAAGGGTTTTGAACATACACAGAAGTAGTTGCTGTGTTAGTTACTAGACAAAAAGGATTTTTTCAGTACTTTCATTTTTTACCACTATTTAAAGCCCAATTTATATTTCTCTTTTTTTTTTTTTTTACCAGAATGAGCATGTAAGTCAAAATAAATATCTGAATCTGCTTAAGACACAGTGCAAATGGCTTCTCTCTTCCCCACTGCATGCCCCAAATGGTGATACCAGAATGCTATGTGATACCTAAGGTGAGGCAAGGAAAAGTAAAACATGGACTAATCCCAGTAACTCCTGCCTTTCAATGCTCAGCTGAATTCTCTATAGAGGAAACATTCCTTGATGACTATAACTTACCTCTTCTCTATGTTCTTCTCCAGAGCGCTGAATGTACCACCTAATAGAGGCTTGCTGGGACTTAGGAATACATTCCAGAAAAGTTGAATTAAATTCAATGCCAAAAATCACCTTTTCATCAGCAGTTTCATGACTAATGCCTGGAAAGCAAACATGGTACAGGAGATTAACCCTGACCTGGTTTTTAAAGCAATGGGAAAATAGCCTGATTCAGAACAGATGCTATAAGAGCAAGTGAATTATAAAAAAGCAAAAGGAAACTTAACTTTTAGCTTAAACTATAACTATGAGGATTTAGAGGCGGCTGCTAACCTTCCTTCGTGCAACTGTTTTTTAAGGAGGTCAATAAAATCTATATCACAAGCTTGCTCCATTTTAAAGTGGGGGCTTCCACTTTGGAGAAATTTAAAATCTGACCTGTATTTTTCCTTTAAGTAATGCAACTACTAAACCTGAGCTAAAGCTGCAAAAGGTAGATTGTACGGTCTGGTTTGTTCATCTCAAACACCTTAAAGGAGTCACAGGGCTAAAGTAAACTGAAATTTACCTTTCTTCTGTACAATTTGAAATGCTGTGTAGTATGTTTCAGACCAAACACTGAAGGAGCCATAAGCAGATCTGGGCTCCTTTCTTGGCCTTCTGTAAACCTGAGCAAGTAAACTCTAATCTCTGCATCTCCATTTCCCTTTCCATTCTGTTTTATCTGTGTCTTATCTGCCTTACCATCACACTAAAGCTCTTTCTTATGCCCTGCCAATAACAGAAAGGAAGGTGAAAGCAGTGGTGTCTCCTAAATCAAAAGTTAGCTCAACAACAATATGAATACAATTTTGGATTGTTTTTTCAATATAATAAGTACCTATATGAGATCGACAGAAATTCAAGCTCTCTACATTAAATGCTTTTCTTATATTTCACTGTGCCACTGAGATTTCAGTAGAGCCAAACAACTTCATGCAGCCAATGAAGTCTCTGGGAGGGAATCTCACACAGTGGAACACTGAATTTAAATAGGTTTTGGGGCCATAATGTTATTAATTATAGCAAATGGCATAAATATGCCAAGAGCCTGGAGTGGCACAGGTCAGTTTTATGGTTTTATAGCACACAGGGGTCATCCTCAGATGGATAAAATTTCTACTGGTGGTGCTACATCAGGGCAAAGCATTATTACCAATTTCTGTGCTAAGTCATTTTGCATTTGTTTAGTAAAGCCAACTCTTCCAGTATTTCTTTATCCTTCAAGGAAAATGTGACATTGTCAGCCCTTCTGCTAGGGTTTCTATAACCTTGAGCTTTTCACAGTCTCAGATACCACTGTCTGGAGAGCCATGGTAAGCAACAAGCAGGGAAAGTCTGACTCTTGGGAATGAACAGGATCTTTGTCATTTACTTAAATGGAAATGAGATTTTACCCTGACTTTTTAACTACATCTGCAAGCACACATGTACAGCAAGAGTCCTCTAGACTGTGCAACAGACTTAAGTCTTTGATCCTGTGGCAAGCAGCTCTGATTTCTGCAGTAACTCACGCCGAGATCTGCGGCAGGCATCCAGCACCAGAGTGGCACGAAAATAACCAGAGATCAATGGAAAGTGGTGGCTCGTCCCGAACCAAACGTTCAGCACAGCGATACAATCAATACTGTTTTGACTGGGTTGTTCACTTTAATAAGCGGCTAGAAGAGCCCCAGACAAACCCAAGCTTGGTTTTGAATGCTTTTCATTTATTTTACGCTGCCGCAGACATTGCCGCGCAACCGCAGGATTTCATACTGACAGTGCTCGCTGTAAGAGAAGTGCTCCAGTTGCCAAAGGAGCAAGCCAGACCCTTTGGCATTTGAAAAGAGGGTGTGGGAAAAGGAGGGGGGAGCCAACAGGGAGAGGGGGGTAGGCTCTTGTTAATAACAGGAGTATTTAAGTAGCTGCGGGGAAGGGAAGGGGCTGGCTTGGCAGCTGGAGCTGGGCTTTGGGACTTATGTCAAATGTATGTGGCAGAAGGGGAGAGGATGGCGTGTTCCCCGTTCATCCCTGCGGGTTTCCTCGTGGGACCATCTCCCCTGTTTCTGGGTGAACAGATGTCCTGGTACCTACTTGTAGGGATGTGTGTGAGGTTTTTGCATTGCAGGCACATCTTTCTCCCCTGGGTGAATGCTGGGGAGGGTCACCTGTAAGGGATGCAAGGGTGCTGTCCCATGCTGGCTACCCCTTATCAACCCCGGCTCCCCAAATTTAACTGTGGGAGGAGTAATGTATACGAAGCGTGGGAAAGGCAACTACTTTTAACAGTGTTATTCAGTCAGGCTCAGCAGGTTTTCACAGACAGTGACCCTTACAGTAAACTCTGTTGTCAGAATGACTAAAGAGTAAGAAAGACGCAAAATACTCACTGTCTTCCACATCCCAGCATTGTGCAATAGGGTCTCCATATTTGACATCTTGCCTTCTGGCTCGCCTATGGGAAGAACATGCAAACTTGTAACACTTCAGGCGTAATTGCTGGAATTCAACAACAAAATACAGAGGAGCTCAGCAGATGTGGATTCACATTGCTCCCACCCTACTGCTGACAATTACAGTCTTAACTAAAACCAGCCTCACCCTCAAAGCAGCATGTGGCCTAGAGAGATTTGTACAATTGACATCAAGAGAAGGGCCTGTGATTTGGGAAAACCACTGGGAGGGGAAAGAGAAAAAACTGCCTAGAATAAAGAGTGTGCAGTGTAGTGACAGAAAGAGCATCTAAACCTGCTTTTGGAACATGGGGCACAGGTTTCCTGGTGGGATGGACTGTCTTGAAACCTAAAAACATCCTTAATGTTGTATGTCATGGAAAAAATCTGAGGTTCAACAGGTGATATTAAAAATGTAGCTCATAATCAGACCAAGGTAATACTGACTAGTAAACCAATCATTAAAATAAGAGAGAAAGACATATGTTTTAGTTTGGCAGCAATCATTTGACAAATCTTATTATCTTTCATGTTTATGGACAGAAAAATCGCTTGAGACAATGCTCTGAGACGATCCGCTGCCTTCCACAACTAACTTGCTTGCTAATCCTTGGGTGTGTTACTTAAACTCACTGTGATTTACTGTAATTTCAGTGTAATAGAATTAAAAAAAAAGGTAAACTTTTCCTCTGTGAATGTTTGCATTTATCTCCCAAGAGCTACAAAAAAAGTTGTATTTTAAATCTTTAGTGGAAGAATTGGAAACCCAGCGAGGAACTGGTTCCTCCCTCACAGCCACACTGGAGATAACAGGAGTGGGACCTCTTGTGTGCAGAGCAATGTATCATCAGGAGAGCGGGTTCTTGAGGCCAAGCTGTCCATTGTGGTAAAAGCTGTAGACATGCTGGAAGCAGAGGCTACTGCACACAAGAAAAATATTCAAGTAACTGATGTACTGGAGGATTCCCAAGGCCAGTCACCCATTCCTTGTTTTAGAGACACAGACTTTTGGCCTTCTCACCAAACTGCACATCTGTTAAAAAGCATGGACCATCAATCTCTGTGTCCCAGCTCACCTCAGGCTTCAGCAAGCTGCATGTGTCACTAACTTTGCAGTGAGCCTGAACACTTGCCTTTCTCCTTTCACTTATGTTTGTCTGAATTTAGTTTGGTTTGGCTTTAAGGGAAAACACATAAAGCTCCTTGACACCATGACATGATAACCTATGAGTCATTAACCTCAGTTGTTTGTCTAATTGCTCAGGTTCCAGCCCAGCAACCGCTAAGGTAGAAAGTCTTATTCCAGAGCCTGAGCTCAGACTGCAACATCCAACCCTCACTGTAAGAATTACTGTCAGGAAGACTTCATCTAAAGGGGAATGAAGAGTCTGTGAAGGACTATGGCTCAGTAAGAGAGCTCAGAGATCTGGCTAAACCAGACAAAAACTTCAAAGGACACATCCAGCAACTTACTACTGCAGTACAGGTACTGCAGTGCTAGAGCCTGCAGCATGCTCTCCCTCCACGCAGTTTCATGCTGCTGTCCTGGCTGGTCAGTTCAGAAGTTCGTATGAAGCTTCTTTCACTGTGGAAAATCTGCTCCCAGTGCTATCAAATCACAGTACTTAAATCTCTGTTTCCCTCTCATGGCTAGACCACAAATACAAATGACGAGAGTGACACTCTGGGTCATTATATGGGTTGGTTAAATCAGACAGGAGAAGCTTGTTCCTTTAGATCAGGGAATTAATTGTATTTTAGTATTAGCCACTCTGGCATACTATGTTAACCTTTGTTTTATAATTACAGGGGTGCCTTATGCAAATGCAGAAACTTGAGAGGCTCTTGCATCCACAATCTGGACCTCCATCTGAGCATCTGATGCCTTAAAGCATCCAGCATAAAAAAGGTGATACATTTATGATGTTAACTGCAGTAGCTGAGTTACTGTCACATTCACTTAAGTAAAGTTGTCTTCACAGCTCTTTGAGCAGAAACGTGAAACACGGCCAGAGTATGATCAACTTTTAAGTCAAATGACATGCTAAGTAAAAAAGGCAGCACGTTCTGACTGGGAACCTCTAAAATTCTTGCAAGCAGCAAGTTTTTTTACAGCATGTTGGATTTTTTTTTTTTCTTACCTTTTAGAAGTGGGGGCATATCTGGAACACGAGTTTCCATCCCATGCACAGTATGGGTCTCTGGCAAGACAGCAGTCTGCACAAGCCTTCCCATACGTGTGACATCTGTGCAGAGAGAGCTGAACCAATCCATCCCTGGAACCAATGTACAATTGTTGCTGCAAATCAGGCAAAGCGAATGAATTAGGAGTGTTCTCCAAGTAGCCCATTTAAACAGTTCCCTTCTTCAGTGCCACGCTTGCAGACTTTCAACCTTGTCCCAGATTTTACAAAACGAGGGGGAATTCCTCCTTTACCATAACATGTTTCTCAAGGCTCGGCGGGAACTGGCCAGTCCCCATCAATCCCTGACAACTCGGCAGAGAGGAAAGGGGACTGCAGTCCTGGAAAGACAGCAGCACTCAACACCCTTACACCTCTAGATTTGTGCTGTAAGAAAAAATCAGAAGCAAACCATGGAAAGAATGGTTTAATAACACATTTTAAAATAAGTGGCTGAACAGCCATGATGTTAAGACTCTGAGAACTAGGGATGACCTTGTGTGAATAAACCTGCATCTTCTGTTTCTGATCCTTAGGTAGGATGGGGATAATATTACTTCGCTCTCCCAATGTGTGAGCAGATTGCCTGTTGAGACAAGGGTGGTCCAAGAGCTTGCTGATGAGCCGGGGCTGGCTCATGCAATACTTCCAGCTGGCCTGCCACCTTTTTTCAGGGGAGATGGGACCCAGCTGTGCTGTGCGTGCCTGAACAGCAAAATACCTCCTCCTGTGTGAGGGAGTCGTGTTGTGCCGGAGCTGCTCTGGCCAGTTCTGTGGGGCAGGAAGGATGGTTCTGGTGTCACGCTGCCTCCTGAACGTGCACGTAGCCATCATAGAGCTCGGAGCTGCCATAAAATCGTTTCCTATCAGGAGATTCCCAACTGGCTCCTGTGACTGCCAGAGCTGGACCACCCAGATTTAGACTGCAATTTTAGAGGAGGGGTACTGATTTTTAGTCTGTGTGCACACAAATTTAGCACAATGAGGCCCTGATGTCTCTTGACTACTAATAAAAATAACAACAATAATAGTAATAATAATTTATTACTAGATTGTAAAGAGACAAGTATTTCTGGTGTCCGGAAAAAGAGTGTTGCATTGACTTAATCCACAAATCCCACTACCATATGACTAAAGATTTATTTCCATGAATAATAACCAGCTTGGGTACACAAATCACCATTTGTAAGCAATGTGAATTAGGCAGGCAAACAAGTTCAAATGCATCTCCTTCTTTCCAGATAGGCTTTAAGAGTCATCCGTGGAAAGTTTGGCCAGTAACTAACAGGCAGCACCTGAAAATAACAAGCCAAGTGTACCATATACCCTGCAGTAATTAAATGAGCTTGTGATTACCTGCTTCTGAGAAATCTCCATGGTCGAGATAAACGAAGGGTGCTGAAAAATGAAATAGTAAGCTGCATTAGTTTACACTTTCCCCATTCTTAATGAAAATGAGAAAAGAACCTAACATACAAAAAGCAAATAAAGTTACAGATTCATTTGCTTGGTTTAAACAAATATTAAACCCCAAACCTTAAAAATCACTAAATTCGTGTTTCCAAAAATACCTCCCATAAATTTTCCATGCGGCTTATGAGACGAGTGACTTTAATTGTCAGAGTTTGCAATCTATCCCATCCCGGAGACCGGTAATGAGCCTTCACATCAACTTAACTTCTTATTAAGCACTATCTGAAAGGATTAGATGGCATTTAAGGGATACATAGGCAGATCCTCCGCATCAGGATGTCTTTCACTGCTGTGACAGTGAAATTTTTGCCAGTGACTGATGTAAAAACAGGCAGAGCATTATCTATTGCCTAAAAGAAGATAATTAGTCTAAGCCTATTGTTTAATGTTAATGCTGTTCGAGGAAATAAGGGATGTTTTTTCAGCCATTCACTCCCTTCAGTTTTCTGGATTCAAAAACATAGAGGTAGGAGTTATAAAGGTTACCAATAAAAACGTGAAGGAATGCATACTAAACAGGAAGAGAGTAATCTTTTTTTTTTTTGTCTTAAATATGATATGGTACATTTGCCCTCGACGTGATGTTTTAAGAATGCAGCAAATTCGTGCACATAATGAAACTACTGATTACTTGGCAGGCCACTGAGTAATCTTGAAATTTTCAAAGTGATATTTATAATTGGTGTCCAAGACACTGGGAAGAAGACCTGGAGATCCTTTACATCAAAGTTTCACTGTACACCTGACATATCAAAAGGGATATGGAGAAATACATTCTTTGAAATAATTATTAAAGATCCTGTCCTTACACTTGGAAAACACTGTCTCTAAGTCCCAAATTAATTTATTTAGTATGGGCAGAAATGCTGGCTAAGACCTTGTACAGCACATAGGAGAGAGGATGTGTGAGAAAGTGATCAAAATGCCATGGATGCAGATAAAATCTAATGAGAATGTAAAGTGAAAACTGAAGAAAAGCTATACAAAGTGAGAAAAAAAATAGAAAAATGAGATGCAAAGAATGAAGAAGGAAGTACCACATGAAACAAAAATCAAAAGGGAAGACACTGGTCTCCATTTTCCTACTGTAATGCTATATCGATGTCAGCTCCCTCAGCAGCCATGATGTTAATCAAAAATTCTGTCTGTGCAACAGAAAGGAGGTTTGGACTTTTTACAAGCTCTTTTTATGAAAAGATCATTGGGTTTAGCAGGGTTCCAGTTACTTTTCTTCGTTATCACTCAGCCAGAATAACCAATTCAAAATGGCCAAAAACGTTGAGACAGCCTTCACTGATAACACGTCAAAACTAGCTTTGTTTTGTTTTCTTTGTTTTCAATTTATTTTAAAGAATTTATCTAAATCCATTGAATTTGTTTGTTTGCTTGTTTGTTTTTAAAAATTTTTAATTATAGTAAGAATAGGCCAAAATCTGAGACAATAGAAAGATTGACATTAAAAATAAAATACTACTACTACTAAAAAAATTGAGCACATAATAAGATTTCAGACTAGAAGAAGGCAGGATAAATGAGACTTTCTATGAGTTTCAAAAATCATGGCCTGTTTGGTTCTGGATTTTTTTCAATTGACTTACCCAAAAATACCAAGGCATTTAAAAATTTACATAGTGTCCCTCTGGAAACTTGAATGAGTTCAGGTAAACACACAACCAGACAGACAAAGCCTGTTTGGGCCTTAAAGTCCCCTGAATAATATTTAATTGATGTTGTGGCTGCTAATGCTTACCTTGAATATTTGCAGCTCTTCCAGGACCACCTCCTCCTTAGTCCACTTCTCCTTTGTGATACTCACAACTTTCAAGACTGTGCCTATGTCTGAAAAAGATGTTCATCATGTAAAACCCACAGTTCTGTTTCAGTACATATGTGCCACTCCATTTCATGCCCTGAAGATAAAGCTAGTGCATCAAGGATGTAGCCTTCAAACAACATCTACCCCTATCTGCATCTATTGCTGTACAGATAGCTCTCTACATCTATGGTTTTACTGTAGGGCTGAGCCAACACAACTGTAGCCTGCTCCTGGCAAGGACAATCCAGCTCTCCTATTACAAAAACACACACACAAACACAGGCAAGAACGTCCATGCTGCCAGCTAGAAGTTTCTGCGCATTTCCTTGAGCCAGAATTGGGGCCCATCTGACCCCAGAGAGATACAGCTTAGGGGACTAAATTGGCAGAAAATTATTTCCTATTTTTTATAGAATCAATTTTCATTCAGTGTAGCACCTTAATCAAAAGTAGGATTTATTTTACTGTAGAGAGTTAAGCAATGGACTTTTTTTTCATTTATATTTTCATTTTAGGGAAATCTGTGAATAAAATCTCCATTCAGCATCAAAATCTTGATTTATCCATTATATAAATTACTTCCTTGGAGTTATCTAGAGATTTTTTTTTAACTTAAATTTTTTCATCAATTTTAACTTGAATTCCTGATTGGTGAAAAAAAATTTATCTCGGACCATTACACACTGGTGAATCTTGAATGGCCATAAAAAGACCCCTTAAAAACTGCTCAGGAGAAGTGGACTGTGTGCTGGGATGTGCAGCGTGGAAATGACACAGCACAGCTTAGTCCTAAGCACTATGCATAGTACTGAAATGATGAAAAATAATACATTATAATGGAAAGAATGACATTTTCATTCTTGTTTTCCCAAACTACTAAAGATCATATTACTAATCAAGGCCAAAAGTATTTCAGTTTGCCTTATGTACTACAGCCCTTTTTCTGTTTGTTTGTTTGACATAATTGCCAAAGCCTGCATATGTACAAGTTGGTTGCATACGTTCAAACCTATAATAAGCTTCTGATTTTCTGCTGCTCAAAATCTCCTTGTTTATTTGTTATCTCTGTATTCAGTCTCTCTATATAATATTTGAAATTTTATCTTCAAGTTTCTTTTTTTCCATAGGATGAGTTTAGTTGATAAAATAGAACAAAAACATGTGCTTCTGGGAAAGAAAACTGACTTTTAAGAAAGGCACTGCAGACAAGTAACTGTCTGCATATTATGGAGTGCCACCTAGTGACTGCACGGTACATGCTGGCCTTGACACCTCTAAACCGGACGATTTACTCTGAAAGAATTAGCATTAGTGCTGGGTGGTAACAGTTAACCTGGGAATACTCGAGTTGCTGGACTCTCAATATAGTTTTATTCCTATGACAAATAATATAGTGGAAGATAAAAAAACATCTGAAAGCAAACTCTATGGCACTAAAAGAATATTTTGTACATTTTAACTAGAGAAAACATCATCCTGGACAGCTAAATTTTAAATCAGTTTTTCTCACAATTTCAGAAGAAAAGTAAGTTTTAGTGTGTATACCCAAGTCCTAGGCATCTGACAGCTTGGAAGTGTGTTCCCTTTCCTTCTCTGTGGACTATATTAAAGATTGCATTCAGAAAACAGCAAGGATTTTCTGACATCAGAGCCAAAGCTAATTGCCAGCTGCCTTAGGCAGCAAAGGAGCAAAGAGCACCTTAATGTTGGTTTTTATGAAACAGCTTTTCTCTCTGACACCACTGTACTTGACTTGTGGGGATCAGAGAGGGGCTCTCACACCATCTTTTTGGAAAAGAAGAATTGTGATAGGGATTGAGCTGAAAGACACACATCGTCCAAGAGAGTGGCTGTGTCTGGACCCATCTGTGTGGTAACACAGCCGGGAAGCTTTTGAAGGCTGAGACAACCCACACTTTATATGAGGTGATGCTCTATGACCATACATTCCTTTCTCCAAATCACTTCAGCGTATCAATACCTATCAAGCTACACTATATGACACCAAATTTGCTTATAGGCAAGATAAAATGCTGTGCAGCCCAACAGCACTGGACTGGGGTTCAAACAGAAATCATTATTTCCCTGCCGCTCATGGCAATAGCTCCTCCCTTGGACAAATCTTTCCACCTCCATGTACCTTAGTTACACCTGCTGTGAGATGGGGATAATGGCAATGACTTCCTTATTAAAGCATTCAGATCTACCAGTGAGAGTTGCATTATAAGACCAATTATTAGTGAGAGAATGTCAAATTGCGGATAAAGAACAAGAAATTCCAGTGGAGTAAGATGGTAGATCATTACTTCAGAAATGTTATAAATAGGTATGTTAATATTTCTTAACATACCATGCTGTTGGGTGATTCATCCAGTGATTCTAAACTTAATTACTATGCAAAACCAGAGTTTTTCCTTAAGGCATAATACTATCATAAAAATGTAAATAGATCAATAATTATCCATTAAAAATTGCAAAGCAGGTTTCTTTTCTGACAGAGTAGTTTAACCTCTGTCTGTTCAATCCTCATCCTCTTGTTTGGAGATATTAATGTTGCTAAGTTATATCTTTAAAATTATTTAAGTGGAATTGTTGCCTTAGGCTCACTTTTAAATCTTTATTAACTGTTCAATGTCACATGAGATTTAACTCTGAAGCACCATGTCACTACTGATAAGAGGAAGTACTCCTTGAAGTTATTAAGGTTTAGGTTTTTTTAGATTTTATTTGGTTACTGATGTGCTGCCAGCAGGACTACCATGTAATGTAAAGACAGGTACTGAATGGTACTCAGAGGGTAAGAAAGTCTGTGTACTCTGACCCTTAACTGGTTTATCACCTAGGGACCAGGAGGCAATAAAATCCCAACAGTAGTATCTCAAGAATGGAGAAATTAATCTAATCTTAGCATTTGCATGAAGAACTGGCACAGAATTAGGAGCATCTAAATGCTACCCGAAGCTACATGTGACGGAAGAAGATGTTAAATCAACAGGTGTATTCAAGACCTGCTGGACTAAAATTGTTCTTAAAGGCTGTGGTTTGTGCAGAATGATAGTGGAAGTGCTCTCTCATACCTGTTCCTAGGAAAATAACATCATATTGTCCATCCTCTGCCATGACGTGATCCACCACAATCTGAGTCAGACGATAGTCCACGTTGATTCGAGTGAATACTGGTGCTCCCGTCACTGGGTAAACGGATTTGTACATCAGTGGGTGGCGTTTAATAAAGCTAATGACTTCATCGGGAAAGTCTCTGGTAGACTTTATGAGCGGGTCATAGGTTTTGCTTGGACACTGAACAAAAGGGAGGGAACAAGATGACAGGAATATTAGGAAAGAAGTACAAGTAATCTGCAACCTTCTTTGTGTGGTAGGAAAGCTGCCTGGTCCCGATCAGCTATATCGGTTTGTAAAGCACACTTGCCAGTGTCGGGTAATTTGTTTTACAATTGAAAAAGCTCAGTGTTTATTTGAAAGCATGGGAGCACGCTGGTGGTGTGTGCTCCTTTGGTTCTTCAAAGGGTCATTTTCTCCCTCCTTTCTCCAATCTCTCTTCATTTTTACCTCTCTTCAAAAGCTCTTCCCCTTCATCTTCAATTTCCTTTATTCTGCCCCCTCCTATTCTCCTTTATCTTTTAAAACCACCCAAGACTTGTTAATGTGTTTCATCTCACTCATTTGTACTACTACTCAGAATTATAAATCTTCTGTTCCTGTTAGTTATATGCTCACACCTGCAACTATCTATAGATATATGCAAGCTTGAAAGAAAAATTCATACACACTTTTCTTTTTTCTCAGTCAGAGATTTTGATAACCTAAATTAAAACTTAGAGGGGAGATGAACTTCCTTAACTTCTCTAGGATACTCAGGAAAAGAAGAGAGCATTAGAAAAGAGAAGTTTGATATTGGATATAATGTGAATTATTTAATATTTATTCCATTAACAGATCTGTAAACACAAACCACTAAAAGTTACACAATTTTTGAGTTTTGTCACCAAATAGTCAAAACCAAGACCAACAGCCTTAATGTTTCTTAATCTAGCAGTGTTTCTGAAAAGATTATGATACATGCCTTAATATTCATATCACTTTCACCAATAATGAAAATACATTATTACTAAAATTCAAGCAGTACATTCAGTACCGTGATGCACTCTGAACTTTTTTTGAGTAAAAAAAAAATTTGCCATCAAAAAATCTAATAATATAAGAAAAAAATCTCATTTTTCTTTAAATATTTAGAAAATACTTGAATATAACACCACAATAAATGTCATCAGTGTAGGCCACTTTGGAAATTTGGTCTTATGAGTATGTCACAAGTTCAATCTTTATTCAAGTAAAAATCAAGTTTTCTGTGAAAACTCTTGTGAAGCCAGTAAGAAATCAGGTTGCTTAGTGATTTTTCTCATCCCAAAGCAGCGTTTTGTTATCATGACTTCATTTTTTGAAAGCATCACTTTAACACTGGAGAAATTCTCATGTTGGGCTCAGTACATCTGCAATGAATTTCACCTCCTCATTCCCTGCTCCACTCACGGGTGCCTTACCACGTTGGATATTTTACAAGGATAAGGAAAGCAAGCCTGGAGTGAAGGAGACTTGCCGTGCTGTCTAACTCTCATGTCAGGGCACGGGTACCCACACGCAGTTAAATTTGGCACAGGATGAGCAACTCGCGCAGGTACGAGTCAGGGACTTCCAGCAGCAGGTCTGGAGTGCCCTCCGGTGGCTACCGGCAGATAATCTCAAGGATTTAAAGGCTGTCTAATTCTCATGTCAGGGCACGGGTAGGTACCCACACGCAGTTAAATTTGGCACAGGATGAGCAACTCGCGCAGGTACGAGTCAGGGACTTCCAGCAGCAGGTCTGGAGTGCCCTCCGGTGGCTACCGGCAGATAATCTCAAGGATTTAAAGTGCACGATCTTCTCACAGACGGGCAGTTTTTCTGCTTTTTTGAATTTCTGCTCCTCTTATCGAGGCTGAGTTTCTGCCCTCTTGATGCAGTGAGCCAGCCTTGGTCAAGATCCTCACTGGCATGCCTCGGTGTTAGAGTAACGGCTTGGTTTCTCGTGGGAGATGTGCTCACAGTTACTGTGGCAGAAGGCCCCTTGTAAATGTTTAACCATATTCATTTTTACAGGCTGAAACACCCACATCTACCTTTCCCCTTTATATTACCTGCAATGAGAGATCATAATTTGTCAGTGAACTGCACCTCCTATGCCTCTTGTTTTTGTTTTTCTAAAAAAGGCAGATTCTCCAGATGTCAGGTGATTCCCGTAGCTCATTGTTTCTCAGAAGTGACTTCCCTTACCCATCTACATGTCTGAAACTTGCCCAGGCCCACAGCTTGGCTGCTGCAGCATCCTTTTCTCTGGCTTTGAGCAGCGCTCTCATCCTCTTCTAGTCCAGACAACTGCTACAGAGATCACTCCCTCACACCCCTCCCCAGTGCCACTCACTTATTGCTAGGGTTGGCTCCTACCTCTATTACGCCCACACCAACAAACTAACTAATTCAGCTGTTTCTTTGGCTTACACAAAGTAAGCTGATTTTCACACATTGTGAAAACCATCCACAAACCTACCTCTTCTACCTCCTTTAAATTGTTCCCTCCCCTGCCGTTCAGGGTGAGCCTAAGTACATAATTGTAAGGTCAGTTGTGTTGGTGACCCATCATCTCTCACGCTCACCTACCTCTGCTTTCCTTCCTACAGCTGTTTGTATCTCTTTTCTATCACCTGTTTTATACTTAGTCACTAATCCGAGCCTGAGAAAACTTCTCTTTTGAATCTGGACGCATCTAGATGTGTCAACAGGGCAATACAAATGCTTGATAATAGTAAGATGAACTGAAAACACTATTCCAGTTGGTGACACCCTTTTACATATAAACTGTTGATTGCTCCTTTTTTAACACCACTTTTAACTAAGTAATCCCTGTGTTTCCTGCCAGGTGGAGCCATAACACAATCTGTGAAGAAAGAAACGTGATTAAATAATGACTTTGTAGTCTGCCAGGGGAAAGTTAAGATTTGCGGTGAAGTTGCTCTACAATCCTCCTTCACGTCTAATTTTGACACAGAAGACTTTAGCTCACATTCCTAAATCCCCAGTTTGACATGTGTCTCATCTGTGGTGCTAGTTAATGGCTTGTGGTTAGGATTTGCTCCACTGTGTCAGGTTTGGCACTATCCAAAACATTTGCATTAGGAACAACACACACGGCACCAAGGGCTGAGCATGTCCCTCGTCCTTTGCTGGCAAGCTCACGGCTACGCAGCATCAGCCACCAGCAGCAAATCCATCCCCGTGGGCTCAGCACCAGCACGGATCCTGTTCTCCCTTGGGTTTCCACTGCCTGTCCTCTGCCTGGGCTGAGGGACACACAGCACACACCCTGTGGTGGTGCTTGCCAAGAGGGAATGTAGCCCCTGTCCAGCACATACAGCCACTGTGTACACATGCCTAAGGATGGATTCTTCGTGCAGTAAATACAGCTAATACAATGAAGAATTATTCTCATCATATACAGTTCTATGTGAACATGCACCTGTATAAATACCCTAAATGACAACAGCAACCAGTTAACCAAAAATTTCTGACTGAGAATAACATTCTCAACAGTGTCAGAGACTACCTGTATGTTCAGAAACAAAACAGGGCAGTGAAGCACAGACCAGCTGATGTTCTACATCCACATCTACAGCCACATCTGAAATGCCTGCTGGGGGCAATTCCTGGACTGCCTTAGACACCAAGTACTGCCACAGCACAGCCACAGGAAGGATACCATTTGGAGCATACCGAAACTGTGGCAAAGCCCGGCCTAGCATTAAACACTACAGTGACTACAGGTCTGCGCTTGAACCTGCCCTCTGGTTTTATTTACCAGAGTTGTAGCCTGAATGATTTAACAGTCTACAGTCTATTTCCATTTCTTCCTTGGACTGATTTTTATGGCTATGTAGAGACACTGCAGATTTTGTGCAAGTGCCCACTTGCTTAGAATTGTTTCAGTTTGTAAGAGTTAAGCCTGTGCATCTTAACCTTCATAAGGGCTCTGAAATTGTTTATTGAAAATAGATCTTGAACTCCTGAATCACCTAATAGATTCTGAAAATAACTCCATGGACAGTAAAGCTGTGCCAATTTAAATTAAGATATATTCCACTGGATATTCAGTCATTTGGTTTCAGTATGCAAATTAATGTACAGCTGTGAAAAAATGACAAGGAAAAAAAAAAGATGTGTTTGTATTGTTGTTCTGTGATAACTGTTCAAAGGACATCCCTTGAAAATAAAATCTAATATAAATCAAAAAAGGAGGAAAGTCTTACTGAAAATATAGTTCAGTTGGAAACATATATTGCAGTGAGTTATCCCTAGGGGTTTTGTGCTAGCATTTCTGTAAGAACTTTACCCCCTGGCTTGCTGGGTATCTCTCACATTCTGTTTTCTGCCGTGCTTTCATAAATTAAAGTCTTTGCAAGTTTACACCCATGAGGTGGGCTGAAGTCAGCTTGGTTTTTAAAGATAACAATATTAGTTAAATTATTTCACAAATAAATACATGGTTTTGTATTATATAGCAAAAATAGAAAGGCTGTGGCAGAAAAAGATATTTTAGATGGGGTAAAAAAATAAAGTGGACCGTAATACAGGATAAATGATTCAGATGGCACAAAAACTACAGATACAAAAGCACATAAACACTTGCTACACGAGCAGTACTTCAGGAATGAATGCTTCTCCTTACCTTTAGAACAACCAAGGTCTGAGTCTTTGCCACTTACACCAGAATCAGACCTCAAAACCCTACTGACTTTAAAAGCATGTTTATCTTTGCAAGGGTTTAACCAAATTTTGTTGGAATCAATAGAAAGAAACACATGATTTAACTGCCTTTGGATCAAAATTTTACATCAATTTGTCCTACACAGGATGAGAAACAAATTTGCTTAACTTTCCCAACCATGCAATAATTCCTTTCTCTCTCACTGTGTACTAGAGGTGGATTTTCCCTTATATGTACATTTCCTGTGGTTTATGTTCTCATTCGCTACTGTGAGCTAGAGTCCGCATCTTCCGGAAACTTGCTGATTGCTCACCTATTCACAGCTCAATCCCAGAAGTCCATTTCTATGTGAAAAATCGGACTAGCCCCATGGGTCTTAAAGATATCCTAGACTTTTGCCAAAAATGCATCAACAGAGGAAGATGAGAGCAATGACATCACTTACTAAAAGGCACTAGGATAAAATGTCTACCAGTGTGGAACTATAAAGTTGTTATAGTAATCCCAAAGGCCCAAATCCTACTATGCATGATATAGGGAAATGTTTGCCAGCTTGCACAGTTAATTCAGTAGAAAGAAGGACTAAGGGGCAGATCCAAAGATCCGCTTGAGTCAACAGGGCCTTTTCCAATTATTTCAGTGGGCTTTGGATCCTATCCTAAGACAGCATGACCACCAAGAACAGCTGGGCAGGTGTGACCCTGTTATGTTTGGCCAAGGAAGCTATTTCCAGAGGCATCACTCACTGTGGCATGATGGATGGAACAGGGGAATGAAAAATTCATTTTGGCCACCCTTTGGCGAAGTCCTCAGACAGCTGTTTAAAGCTGTGTCCACCCACTGTTGCAGAACAATTCCTGTAGGCTTGTGCTTCCTTTCATAGCAATCAATAGGATGTATGATGGTAATGGCTGCATGGCCAAGTGGGTGAGTGAAGCAGCCTTTCACCTCTGAAAATGTGAGTTCACATCCTGTGGCACATCTCATGATAATGGTATCGGTGTTCTCTGCCCAGTTCACAGGGGACATTTACTCACGTCATTGGCACCAGATGCTGTCTCAGATATGTGACATCTCCCACTGGAGACAATAAGAGATTTGCGTTTATATCAAATGTCACAGGAGTAGGTTGGCAGGGTTGTTTCTTGTGGACTACAAGAGGATTTGGCTCCACAGAAGTATTAATAACACCATCAGTGTGCTCTCTCAGCATCTTCTGCTTCTGCAACAGAGTGGGATTCATATCACCTGACCTAGATCCTTATCTTGGTTGTGTGCAACCTGCTCAGAAGAGGTTCCTATCTCGTCCTTTCAGATAGAGAAATCTACAGAACTGGCTGAGCTTTGATGCTTTTCTTCTAGATAGCTGACATCAAGAAAAATGAACCACATTAACTTAGTAAAATAGTACTGGTAGATAAGAATCTTATACACCATATAATTTGTTCTCTAAGGTTGCTTAGGCCTTCACTGCTGTGAAGAAATTAAAAGCAAACAAAAAGAAAATTTAAAAAAGCAACAGAGAGGGTTGCAGGTTGCAGTATCTTCATACACCTGCTGTAAAAATTCTGTGGCAGAAATCTTTTAAAGAATTGATCAAATAATTACTTAAAGTTTTTCCAGTGTCTTCTGTGTGAGCTCAATTTGACAATAATCACCCTGGACTAAGTCCTGATCCCAGATGATCTACGAAGATGCCTTTTATTCCCTCACCTTCTATTTGTATCCAAATGTAATCAGCAGGTGGTAAGTTAAGGCTAATCTTTTTCAAATAAAAGCAAATACACACTAACTTAGCAACACCACACATATGTAAGCTTTTCTCTTTTTTTCACTTGTCTTATTAAGTTTGCAGCTTAGCAGAGTGCTGGATGTGTAGATCTCACACAATACTGAGACATACGGTGTGACTGTGTTAACATTATGTGGGAATCCTGGCCAAGATTTTCAAAAGCTGGCACTAGAACTTAGGCTCCTAAATAAGCCTCCAATTTGCCAAAATGCACAGTGTTTCACACCATCCAGTGAAGTCAGTAAGAGCTGCTGGGTCTAACACCTATTAAAATTGTGATTAAAATTATTTGGGAATCTAGCTATAAGGTATGTAAAAAAACTACCCTTTTCATTTAATGATGCATCTTTAGTTTACCAGTGCTGTTGTCTACCAACAATTTTAGAACAGAATGCTGTACCCTGTGAGCTTCAAAATGGTTTCTATTTCAAGTGGGTTGAAAAGCCCAGTTTAAAAGTAACTTTTCGTGTTGAGCCTTAGACCCACTTAACAATGAGACTCAAAGACCCATAGGCTAGCTACACTACAGGGACTTGATCATAGAATCATAGGATGG
>NW_010273551.1:0-1542 GCF_000690775.1 Eurypyga helias
AAACCATTCTGTGATTCTATGCAGAGTGCGTTGCCCTTGGCCGCAGCTCTGGACACACAGACCCGCAGAGAACCCCATCATCCTTTTTCCTAAGCAGGTGGAAGTGTGGAAAACATCAGCCTGTCAGTCCCGTTCCTCCCCACCTGAACCGTGTGCTGGAGATCCACGGACGAGCAGCCACGCTTGGTGGGAATGAAGCAGAGACTCCCCGTGCTCCGGGTTTTGAGGGAGCATCCCTGTGTGGGATGCCGGTGCCGGGGCAGGCTGTGGCTGGAGACAGGTCCCTCTGCTCTTCTCAACAAGGCAGAACTTCACTGGCCTCTCCCTGACACATCCCTGGGAGTGTCCAAGGTCAGGCTGGATGAGGCTGGGAGCACCCTGGGCTATGGAAGGTGTCCCTGCCCGTGGCAGGGGCTGGGGGGCCTGTAAAGTCTCTTCCCACCCAAACCATTCCGTAATTACATGGTTCTACGAACAGCCATTCCCACCAGTTCAGGGTCTGACCAAAGGCTCTTTCCCGTTAAACTACACGGGTGTTTTCCTGGTTTTCAGCCTCCAAGGGAAGCTGCGCTCCCGTGCTCAGAGAGCAAAGCCGGGATGCACGTGCAGGACATCCCGACAGACCATGGACTTTGGGTCTGTCCGGAGGCAGCCCAGGAAGTTTCACCCCAGTCACGGATCGATCCCGACCCACTGACCTCCCCGGAGCCGCGCTGAGCAGCCAACGGCCCCGTTGGGGTTGTCGACGTCTGTGCTCACATTTCAGCTCCTTGCCCCGGAGTCCGAGGAGGCATTATTCTTTTGGGGTTTTTTTTCTTGAATTTCTGAACCCGTGGCAGCAGCAAGCGAGCCCCCGGGGGGGTCTGATAACACCGCGTGGAGCGGAGGCTGCTCCGGGCAGATAAACATATCGTGCAGGTGCCCAGCGCTTGCGCTGGTCCTCACCTAAGGAGCAACCGCGGTGCCGCGCCCTCGGCTCTTGAGGAGATCGGAACACCCCCAAATTGTCAAATTGCAGTAAGAGGGGGCTCCAGGCGTGAATTCAAATATGTGTCCCCCTAAATCCAGAGGCAGATGTTCCCGTGGCGTCGGCGAGCGCGGGGCTGACCGGCACAGCTGTGCGCAGCTGGGTGAGGGCCATCAGTGGCCCAGCGTGGCCTCTCCCTTCCTTCTCTCGCCCGGCTCTCTGCGCTTCCAGCCATCCCACGCCGAAAACCAAATCCAAGCTACATCGGGGTGACCATTAGCATGGTTTTGCCTCCTCTGGGATGGGCGTCTCACCTTCAGCTCTGCAAAGCCGAGCTTTGGAAGAGAGAAGATAACGGTGCCTTTTCCTCTGCACTGGAACCAGCAGCAGGAGAAGGCTGGGGGAGGGGAGGCAGGGAGCAGGAGGAGCGGGAAGCTGGGACAAGCAGGACAACATCAAACACAGGGGCTTGGAGGAGGGCACTCACCGCAGCACTGATATTAAACAAACATGGTTAATAAATGGATGGATAAAGAACTGGATAACAAAATTGATGGATAAGGAACTGGCTGGAT
>NW_010273552.1:0-3808 GCF_000690775.1 Eurypyga helias
TATTTTCAATTTTTAAACTGTCCTTTTCTCAGCCCATGAGTTTTCCTGCCTTATTCCTCCGATTCTCTCTCCCATCCCATTGGGGGAGGGGAGAGTGAAGAGGCGGCTGTGTGGTACTTAGTTGCCTGCTCGGGTTAAACATTCTGCTTTGACAAAGTGACATGAAGCGATAATCAGAAAGACATGTTCAAAAGGTCAGTCGTGTCAGCAACAGCGTCTTGTCAGATTTCAGGTGTGGATAATTGCATGATCTTCCCTGAACTGCTAGGAGTTCCCTGTCCCAGTCAGACACTGTCTCACAGCACCCTCTCTCAAGATCTGGGGAACTGCAGTATTTACTGAAGAGAGCCTCCCCATTTCTTCGTAAACAGGATATATTTCAGGAGTAGATGAACTAATCCCATGGATATACTGTACCCTGGTCTTAAATTATAATGGCTTTGGGATCCCTAGGATTGAAAGGAGCATGAAGAAGACGGTAGGATGAGGTGTCATCAGTCATGACTCAGAGTGACTTGGACATAAATATAAGAATTGAACTATTTCCACACTTTAACAAGGGTGAGGTTTTTTGGTAGCAAGGTGGTGCGGCTGCAGTCCCCAGCAGCTCTGTCCAACACCGTGTGCCACTTCCCGCAGGAGCTCTCACCTCCCCAGCACCATGGTGTCTGGAGTGTGACACCCTCGGGCTGGGTGCGCAGGGGCTGGGATGTTCCACACGAGGGTGCTGTTCTCCATGGAGCACATCATAACCCTCCACAGCCAAACTGATCACCGGGACCACTCAGAGCATCAGCTGGACTTGGCGAACCGGCTTTCAGAGAGTGACTCTCACAGACTAGAACTAGACGACTTGTTTGACATCTGAACACAACATCATCCTGCTCACAGCAGGCAGGTGGCAGACAACCGCTTACATCTAGAAAACCCATGGTTTTCTTAGTCATAAATACATTGTGATATAAGCACTAACTCATCAGAGGTTCAGCATGAGTGATTTTTAAGTACCTCAGATCCTAATTATTTCATGAAACAACTTGAAGTCTGATCTTTAAAGACTGTGTGTCCATCTTTGTGTTTCAGACCCCTTTGGATGTCTTGAGGTACATATCCCTGAAAGACTGGTGCCTTTTACAGCTTCAAGGGAGCAATCTCTACAGTGGGAGCGAGGAGCAGTGTTCAGTGCTCATAGTCACAGTTAAAAATTCCCCATGGTTTATACAACTGACAAGGCATGCACGGGTCGTATCCCTGTGCACCAGGTCAGGGCTCCTCACCAAGGCTTTGTCTGCTGAGCTACTTTGCTGAGTGGAGCCTTGCAGGCTGTGCTGCAGGTCTGTGTGCTGGTGACTCCCTGCTGATCGGGCAGAGGCAGCTCCTCCGGAGTAGCAGGACTCATATTACACCTCTATATCTGAGAGTCATAACTAACGCAGGGGAAAAAGATTGAAAATAACACCCTGGATACAGTCCCTTCCTTTGCTCCAGTCATTTCAGCGGTTTTCTTTCATCCTCCGCACACACTGAAATGAGGAGATTTTTGCTCACGGAAGGCCTAATCCAAATCCTTTGGAAGACAGTGGGAGTTTTTCATTGACGTCAGTGGGTTTTGGATCAGATCCAGAAAATCTGGCTTTATAAATACAGACACTGCAGGTCAAGTACTGCTTTAAGTTGGTTTCAGTGATGCCACATGACAAGCTACAGGACCACTTCCTGCGTGTAGGAGCATTGGGGGCTATGACACAGCCCGATACTCCTGACATGATTGTAACTCCACAGTCCTACTGCCTCTGCAAATACATTCACTGATGCATTTGCCCAGATACTAACCTGCTCGTGGCAACCTGGTTACAGCTGCAGAAACTGTTTTCAAGCCATCAGTCTGCTCCAAGCTTGACTGTGTATTGCTTGATTGGAACAGAGCATGTTGACTACGATGTGTGAGAAACTCTAACAAGTCACTATTTTTCTAAAAATTGTTAGCAGTCTGCACAGGTATTTATAACCACAGTGCTGACTGCAGCTTCAGAAAAGTCTGGAAGAGCTGATGGACAGCATTTTAGTAAGATGAGAGAAGAGTCTTAAGTGCTCCAAGAATGCATTGTAGCACACTGGCAGACAATAATAGTGCACATGATCCGTACTCCCAAGTCTTTGAAAGCAAGGATGATGGGGTGGAATTTTTTGTGGCCTATGTAACACAGGAGGACAGAATAGATCATCTTAAGGATTTTTTTTTCCCTGTCCTTAAAATCTACGTAGCTCTACTGCAATGATTCCAAAGCTGTGATCTACAGTATCAGCCATTTCTCCTTCTTTTGACTGAAATAATATGTAGTACTTTAACCACTGCTTTTCCATATAAAGAGCAGCTGTAATTTGCTGAAGGATTTTTTTTTTCATTTTTTTCTTCACCTGAGGAAAACACTGGGTTAGACTAAACACATTCATTGTTGGCAAAAATGAAATGTGGAACTGCAGAAATGGGTTCCAGCATCATCCACTCAGGTGTGTCTAGGCTGCTGTATGTCCTGCTTGATGCACGATGTCTGGATTTTAGAATATAATTGTGTATGCATGCATTCATATATGTATTGAAAAAGTATTTTTACACAAGTGATAGAGCAGGTGCTTGGGCGTGAAGTTAGAAGATTTGTGGTAAAAAGCTTTTGGAGTATAATGGAGGTAAAAGAAGAGATTATGGGCAAAAGAAAAGGTGCGAAGCATGTGCAAGAAAAGAAAAAGCTGGTTCAGGGGGACAGTGTCAGGGTGACTGAAGGCTGTCTCTTCCATCAAATGGGAACAGGAGCACGGGTCTTGTGACGAAGATTCCCAGTACACCTGCTTTATGTTTTTATTTGCAGTCATGAAAGGTGTATCGAAAATTACCATTAGGCTAGTTCATTAGCGCTGCCTTCTCACTTTGGCAGCTATAAATGGCACCATGCAAATGGCAGTTATTACCTTGCAGTGGCATACAATAGAAAATGGGGTCTTTGATGACATTCTGCCAGGACTTGGGGAGCTGGAGCACCTCTCCCTTGAAGAAAGGCTGGGAGAGTTGGGGTGTTCAGCCTGGAGAAGACATCTCCGGGGAGACCTTATAGCACCTTCCAGTGCCGGAATGGGGCTGCAAGGAAGCTGGGGGGGGCTTTTTACAAGGGCTTGTAGTGACAGAACAAGGGGTAACAGGTTTAAATTGAAAGTGGGGAGGTTTAGATTGGATATCAGGAAGAAGTTCTTCCCAGAGAGGGTGGGGAGGCACTGGGACAGGTTGCCCAGAGAAGCTGTGGATGCCCCATCCCTGGAAGTGTCCAAGGCCAGGCTGGATGGCAAGGAAGCTGGGGGGGGCTTTTTACAAGGGCTTGTAGTGACAGAACAAGGGGTAACAGGTTTAAATTGAAAGTGGGGAGGTTTAGATTGGATATCAGGAAGAAGTTCTTCCCAGAGAGGGTGGGGAGGCACTGGGACAGGTTGCCCAGAGAAGCTGTGGATGCCCCATCCCTGGAAGTGTCCAAGGCCAGGCTGGATGAGGCTTGGAGCAACCTGGTCTAGTGGAAGGTGTCCCTGCCCATGGCAGGGGTGGGACTGGATGGTCGTTAAGGTCCCTTCCAACCCAAACCGTTCTGTGACTCCATCTGTATTCGGGCTGCCATGTCATTTATGTCACCTCATCCATGCCCTCGCATGGCTGTCCCTTCCAGTCTTTCTCGTCCTGGAGACATTCTTACCCTCTGGGCGTTTTCCTGCAGTGCGTAACACACCTGCTGTGCGCTCCATGGCTGCTGGCAAGGTTCAGACCGAG
>NW_010273553.1:0-35491 GCF_000690775.1 Eurypyga helias
CCCATGGCGCACCACGAGATGGCTCCGCGCGGGGTGACCCGGCTCCCGCCGCAGCGCCGCAGGCCGCGCGGGGTGAGGAAAGAAATCCGCGTTTCTTGTTCTGTCACATTTTAAAGGCGCTTGCTCATTCCCGGGTCTGCTGGAGGGCAGACACACCCCTCCGGCCGGCCTGAAAACTGTGCTGCGGAAAGAAGAAAGCAGCCCAAGCTGTCCCGGGAAGATTCGGGCCTGAGATGCGGCTGAAGCGCCCGGACCCCTGGGAGGTCACAGGCTGAGGCCGGCCTCCTCTCGCCGGCATGTTCTGCCTGCTGCTGCAGCTTGGTTTGAAAAATAAATGGCTATCAGTAGGGGAAAGGAGAGGTGACTAACAAGGTAAAGGTGAGAGAGACACTGCAAAGGCTTTCAGGGCTTTAAAAGTTGGAACCAAAGTGGGTTCTTTTCCCCCCTTGCTCCTTTGAGATAGGCTGTTTCGATGAAGAAAATTCTGCTCACATTACAAAATGGGGATGTCAGGGGGTTTGACTGTCATTGAGGTTGAAATGAACTTTGTCACCCTGTTTAAATATTTAAGTCTCCTGACACAGGCAAATACATTATGAAGAGCTAAAAAATATATTTAAAAATACAGCTGCCTTGGAGATTAAGCATTCCTATTCCCACTGTATCCGTTCACTTTGCTCAAGCAACCCTGAAATATAGACTATGGCAAGAAACTGTGGACCAGAGAAGCAGCTCCGTTATCAGAATTTGCCTACTTGTGCATTTGAAGTGGTAACACTTTGTTTTAGATTAATAGTTTCAGCTACTCTGTTGATTTAACTGATTTCCAAGAGGTTAAACATCATATTGATATGCATGTGTATCAGTTTTCTTTCTGCATCCAGTAATACTAATGTCCTATTCCTTTAAATAGCTGTATTTTTATTATAGTTTCATACCATTCTGCATACCAGTGTTATTTAGGGGATTTTTTCTGATTTTCTCTTAAGAAACTCACCTTCCCTGCACAAATACAGTGTTTTCACTGACAGACTGCTACTTTGGTTGTATTAAAAGTGCTTATTTAAATTAGAAGTCAGAAAATGGACTTCAAAACCCTCTCCGTAACACATCCTTGCTCTGGATGCAACATTAAGGAAACTGGTTGTACATTAAAATAAAAGGTTATTTTTTTAGATTGAGTTAGGCAGTAGCATTGTTTGGAGAAATTGTAATGTGGTTCAGGGCAGAAACCAGTTTTATGTCGGTGTATTTTGTCTGAGCTGGTCTCAAAGGAAAACAGTGTCCTGGACAGCTGAGTGTGGAGGCACTTGTGCGAGTGGGAGCCCTCAGTCATAATAGAAAATCTTATCTCAAGGACAAACTGTACGCACTGTATTGACAGCAAGGACAGACTTTCCATTTAGGTTCATCCCTTCCTGCGAAGGTGGAGGGGAGACTCATGATCATCACACCGTTTTCACCTCTTGTGAGCCACACAAACCACTCTCTGAGAAGCTGGAGCTGGAGGCTGGGGTGGAAAAGACTAGAAAGAGCTGAGGGGGACCTCAACTCATATGCATTGGTGGAAACAATACCAAAAAGATAACACAGCCCAGCTCCACTTTGCTGGTGGCTTCCGAACCTGCAACTCTAAGCTCATACTGATTCGGTTGTGGTGGGCTTACAAACGGCTTCCAACCTCCAAATACATGAAGTATGCTACAGAATCCCACAGCTCATAAGAAGAGAGTAATTTATACATCCTTACAGATTGCTTTGTACATTTGTTGAAGGCAGAAAATATAGAAGACTGTTTGTTCACAAATATTTCAAGTAAATCCTCCCATATCTGAAGGAGGAGATCACTCAGGTTGTATGTCTGTCCTTAGAACAACAGGGCTATAGGAGGGACAGAGTTCTGGAAAGGGCAGAGCACATGCAGCTCCTGTTGAGGTAAATGGGGGATGAAGATTCTTCAGGATATTGAAAAACTAATCACTCCAGTTTACCTACTACAGTTCTTTCTTGAGCCTGTGACTATATCAAACCATACATCACATATTGACATTTATGTCCTTCAGCTGTATGACATCACTTGTCACTTAATGTAAATTTGTTCAAGCTATACAAAAGCTGAAACAGATCCTATGTCTGAAATCTGAGCTCCTAGTTACGAAGGAACACACTCTTACTGACTGACTCATATTTTTTAGCTCTTATGTTCAAGCTAGTGAAAAATGAATATGAAACCAGGAATTAAGGCACAAGTTAAAACCTGTGGAAGAGTTTTTAAGCAAACTGTGCAAACTGTGGAAATCTATGTCCAGATCCCACTGCTTTCAGTCACAAAGTAATGCATAAATAAGCACTTTCATGAGCACAGTGGGATGGGGATTCATCCAGTTGGACACTGATGTGTTTGACCTGTGGTTGGCCTATAGCTATTTGCCCTTGTGTGGGCAGCACGGACACGATCTGCATGACAAAGATTTTGGATTTTGGGCCAGGTTTAAGCAATCTAACAATATGTTTTGGGTATATTTGTTAAAGCTTTAGCCTTTGTGAATAAAGCAACGTACATTTTTAGTCTGCCATTTGTACTTGCAAAAGTATTTGTGGACACCTATCTGTCCATCCATCCGTGTTACGGCCGGCTTTGGTTTCAGACTGTTTTGTTGAGAAGTGTTGCTTTAGGGATACACAGCGGCATGTGCATTGTGGGATATGCGGTGGGGTATACGTTGTGTTCGAGGTGATGAGTCTGTGGTCCTCTCGTGCATACCGGACGTGCATTCCTTTCTAGCTATGCGCACCAGCTGCCGGCCAAGTTCTGTCTCCTGCACTAACAAGTTTCTGCACCCAGAGAGACACTTTGTTCGCATCTGGAGAGTAGCTGATGCAGTGCCATGATCACAGAGGACAAAGCAATCCCACGCATAATTCAGACTAGTTATATAAGTGGAGTGGAAAATACAGGCTAAAATCTTGAATATGACCTTGTCTGCAACGGGAAGCCAGTGGAGGAAATGAAGTGACAGTATGACATCTTTTCAGCAGAGAGGCTGCTTTCTTGAGATTAGCTGCCAAAAGCATGGATACTGGAAGGATATTTGTGAATTTTGGCTACCACATGTACATGGATTACTGTAAATAGAAATGGATCCCCTACGCACAGAGTAAAGAGAGCATTTTTGAAAACAAGGGACAGTTGAGTGCAAAGAGAAGTGTTCAAAAGAAGCCTGAGACTGACTGGGCCCATCTGTAGTGATCTGAGAGATGTTCTGGGAAAGGGAGACATTGTTGTGTGGGTGATGTCTTCAAAATATTTCCTCTTCTCATCAGTCTGATGGGCAATGAGGTATGTGATCACATCTATGCCTCTACATGGGTAATCTGATTAAAAACATAGGAAATATTTGGGAGAGGACAGATGTGAGGAGCTCAGTAAAGAGGATAGTGGGAAAACAACCAGGAAAATATGATAAGAGTTTTTCAGACAGGAAAAGAGTAAAGATAGAGAAGTAAAAGTTCAAATAATTCTGAGTTATGCATAATTTGTTTGTTTTCATGTATTTGTTGGAATAAAAAGTTGAAAAGTAAAAATTTCATGATGAGCTCAAAAATCCTCATATATAAGACAGCTGCAGGCTGGGAAGGTATTTGCAATATCAGTGTGAGGTAGGCACAGGAAACATGAAAAACGATTTTATTTTCAGCTTCGTTCACTGATGTAGACAGGAGTGAGTGCACATGAAACCACAAGTTTTCATAAAAGTTGAGTCCCCTAGGTTTGCACAGCAAATGCACTTATAAAAACCTACACATGTAAAGGAAAAAAACCCATTAAGTTCATATAATGTCTTGCTTGAGAGTTAAAAGTGCAGAAAACCCCCTTAAGTTATTTTACTTCGTTGTATTTGAATGTGTGTACTGAAACAGCATACAGCATTATGTACTGAACACTGGATGTGTAGGGGATTTTATGACATATCTTCTGGTAGTTTAGTCACAGAAACCACAGTTATGGATTTCCCAATGTCTGTCCATGAGACTAATTTCTTGGGTAAAACAATTCACACCATCATAACATTTTACATTTAGTTTGCATTTTAAAAAATGATTTGACAATACAATCCAAAGAATGTATTTGGATTGAATCACAGGCCTGGAGTATGGGAACCAATGTTTGCGCGCTACTGAGAACACATTGCATCCTTTTAGATAACAGTGGTTTTGTCCTCAATACCAAATTATGAGGGTGGGACCTGGGTACTGTCTGATATGATGATGTGGAATAGAGTATCAGACAAACTATCCCCCTTCTGATTTGATCCTGAGAAGGAGGAAATTCTGTCAGTTCATTCAGTCAGGGCCTACAAGGAAGCTGGGAGGAGACTTTTTACAAGGGCCTGTAGTGACAGGACAAGGGGTAACGGGTTTAAATTGGGGGTGGGGAGGGTTAGATTAGATATCAGGAAGAAGTTCTTCCTGGGGAGGGTGGTGAAGCACTGGAACAGGTTGCCCAGAGAAGTTGTGGATGCCCCATCTCTGGAAGTGTTCAAGGCCAGGCTGGATGAGGCTTTGAGCAACCTGGTCTAGTGGAAGGTGTCCCTGCCCATGGCAGGGGGGTTGGAACTAGATGATCTTTAAGGTCCCTTCCAACCCTAACCATTCTGTGATTCTCTGATTCTATGACCAGGTGGATGTGGTAAGATTTTGGGGGGAGTGAACAGGGTGATCAGACATGCATGTCTGTATCTGTTTCAGATGCAGAGTGCCTGAGCAAGTACAGAAAGTCCAGGACACCATTCTTATAGTAAAAAAGAACACCCAGCAGCCATGAAATCTGTTTGGTCTCAGGAGAACTCACTATGTAGCTAGGACTGGCTTTGCCCATGAGTCTGAGTTGGGGGTTTATCAGTAGGAGTCTGATGGGAGGGGAACGTGTTTCACATCATGGATGAAGGAGATGAGCTTGACACCGTGGTGCCTTGGAGCTGAAAGCCCTGCCTTGGCAGCAGTTTTGCCTTCCACCAGTAGGAGACCGGTTGCCAGAACTGCATTCCTTTCCTAAGCAACACTGTGGGCTTTGCAGTTGTACAGATAGCCGGAATTCCTCATACTGTTTTATACAGGAGAAATAAATGAAAGTGAGGGAGGTACCTCTATTGACTTTGGCTACATGTTCTGTGAATAACACCATGGTTTACTAGCAGAATCACAAAGGAAGAAGATACTGGGCTTTCACAAAATGAAGCTTCTTATATTTGGGTAAAGAAAGCCAGAAAGCTTTCACAAGTGGTTGCGCTTGATCCAGCCACGGTTACTTCAACCACAGATGAGGTGTGGGATTCAGCGCTGACTGCAGTCAGTACGTGCAAATCCCATGCTCCAGAGGAAGAGAAGTAGGCCGGTAGGTCGAGGGTGAAGGAGCTTGTCCTAGTTCAGCTTGGTCCAGCCTTGGGAACTTCAGGAACAGGAACCCACTTCAGGACCTCCTCAAAGGTCAAGATTTCTGCTGCATTTCTGGGTGCTGGGTGAGCGTATGGTCTGTGTCCTGCTTTCCCAGCTTCCTTCCTGCCCTGTCCCACACACAGCAGCCTGTGGCCAGGTTAATCTCCCTTTCTTCTTTGGTAAAACACGGAAACAGCTCCACCTCTGCCACCTCCTTCCTCCTCCACCCATTTTGACTGTGAGCTGGTAGAGGTGTTGCTGCCTGTCTTCCTCCCTCCCTCAAATATGACAGCATGTTTCAGGGGTTGTGTATGGGAAGGGGTTGTGCATCCTCCTTTTCTCCTCCTTCACCTCCATTTCCTTGCGATAAAGCAGTCATCTGAGGAAAGTCAGCCATGCCTTTCTACACCCAAAACTGCTCCCATTCACTGTGGAAAAGTCAGGCTGCCAAATGAGAGGTGGGTACTTCTTGGGTCAGTCTGGTCTAACCATGTGCACATGACACATTAAGCATGTGAGGGGCAGGAATTTTCTAGGAACTCACACTGAGGTTAGGTACATGCTCAGGTCTCAGGATGAGATCATTTTCCTAGACTTTATAAGACCTTCTTCTAAAGCTAAGTATATGCTTCTAAGCAGGGTCTGGTCTTTACATGTTGTCTTTGCACAGCCTCAGGCTGTATGACAGGTCAGATGTAAGAGGTGTGTCATCTCTAGCAATAAGAGGGGAAACTGGTTTTGATCACTCTTTAATATTGACTATACCTGTTGAATCCAGATTTGGAGTGATCAGTTTGTCATGCTATGTTGTTTGCCTCTTTTGGCCAGGCTTTTTGTTTTGTTCACAAAGCTTAAAAATTAAGAGAAATTTCATTTAAATTAGATGTTTACTTCCCAAGTATATAAGATGTAGTCTCTTTTACTTTGTTGGAAGCTTTACCTAAATAAGAAGACACCAAAGGGCATATTTGGTTTGTTGTTTTTTTTTTTTTTTAATATAGTTTCATGGTATGGTTTATAGCTTTGTCTGGTATTCAAAGACAGAGACAACTTTACTGGGATCAATAAGAAGCACTGATCCATCCCTCAGCCTTCCCCAGACTACTCCCTTGTGGCAGCCCCAGAGCTTTAACACTCCAGGTGGAGTGTGTCTGGCTCCAGGTAGAGTCTCAATACTTTTCATCTGATACAGTGTATGTATTTTTCATAGACATGAAAAAGGCAGGGTCAGCAGTACCGAACAACTCTGACAATTTGATTCCTTTTTGTCAAGTTACTTGTTGAAACCACCCAACCAAAAAGTAACTTTCCTTAAACTCCAGATAATAAATTGGAAAACATAGTTTTGTGGGGTTTACTGCAATATTTTAAAATATACAGTATCATTTTCTGGTTTGAAAATACTATACATGATCAATTTTCCGTGAAATACATTTTTAAAAAGTAAAGAAACTGTCAAAATCACAATAAAATTTCTTCTTCAGCTTAAATATTTTGTGTAGTTAAAAAAATTTCTTAACTTTAGATTTTCTCAACATTTTTTATTTTGTCTGAATGTTCTGTGAATGGAAAAAATCAACAATCATACAACTTTAGTTACTTATCCTTTATTTTTAACTCTGTTCCTGGAAAAAAATACTAGTTTTGTGTCAGTTATAAGTAGGATCCTGCAGCCAATACTAGTGCTTGTTTTCCAGGAATGTGAGCAGCCAGGTACATCTTTTTAAAAGACACGTAACAGATGAAGTATACAGAAGGCAGACTTCAGGTGGTATGTAAACCAAGCTTTCTTTAGACAAGTTAAAAGATAGGAATTAAAAATATGGAAATACCTACTGCTATTCCAAGTCTTGATTGCTTCTACACCTAAGAGTATTCTTTGGAATTCAGACATTTTTTGGAGGACACCTCTTTTTATTCTGATCCTCCTTCAGTTTCCAGCACCATCTAGCTTTTGACTCTCCTGACGAACTCCAGATCAAGGTGGCTTCAGGAAGTTCATTGCTCTGTAACCTAGACTGGGAAAAAGCAGGTTATTGTTCCACTATTCAGATGTTCATACTGATCTTACCAATATGGAACAGATACTCAGTATCATTCTTCTACAAATTAGCCTGGAAAAGAGAGATGCTCACCACAGACTCCCCTGGTGGGCTCTCAGCTGTGTCCCATGGTGGGTCCATTGGGGAGTTCTCTGGAGCTGGCTGTGTCCAGCATGATGCAGCCCCCAGCCTCTTCTTACAGATGTCACTCCTACAGCCATCCTGCCACCAAAACCTTGCCAAACACAACCAATACAATGCTACATATGTGGGTTCACCCTCCTGTTCCTTTCTTTTTCCCAGGAAGCTGTAGGGACACTGCAGTGAAGACTGGTAGAGCTTGTGATGTCTCCAGCAAAGTACAGAGGGAGAAGCAGTGAGAGAGGGATTGATTGTACATACCTGAGGCTTAAAAGGCAGCTCCCCAGACTTAGGAAAGTTATGATACCAAAATTAGCTCATACTAAAAAATGCTTGTCCACTAATGGCGCTACAACTGTGTCACGTGTTCACTACGGAGATGCCCCAGGACACTCACCTGTAGTGTATTAGAAAGGAAGAGACCAGAAACATATTAGTGGGTAGATAAAATATTTAAATGGTTATAGCTAGATGGACTATAGTGATAGTAATCTGATATGTATGCATGCACTGTACATTTTTATACTAGAGTTGCGGCATAAATGACCCCATTAAATCCTGTTATTTTCCTAATCCAATAAGCGCTTAATCTCATTGCCAGTGTTGGAAATAATTATTCATTTATACACTTGCTTTTTGCCACACAGTTGATGTCAACAAGGAGTGTGCCTTTGACTAATCAGTTAAAGCAGCTGGCAGATAAAGGAGTGAATGAGAATCAAGAATGTGCTATTCCTAGGAAGGAGACTGTTGGTGTTTTTTCTTTGGTCTGAGGTGTCATTGATTCTACAAAGAAATGATGTATTATACACAAAGAAAACCTTTTGTAAGACAGGCTCTACTGTGCATTAACAATGACCAGGACCAGGGTGAAAAGTAAAAAGCTTTGTGGTTCTCAAGCTGTCTCAGCCTGCCTTACTTGCCCCTAACTCCTTGCGTTTTGCAACTGTGAACATGTGGAAAGACTCCACTCTTTTTCAACACCCTTCACTTCTCCTGCCTCTTAAAAGTCTGCCATACCAAGCAGGTGAAGAAGACTATGTAGAAGTCAGATGTGTGAGTTTTACTGGTTGGCAAATCCTTTACAGAAGAGGAAAATCTTGTGAAAACTATTGCAAGGAGAATCTCGTTCTTTTGTGCTCCTGCATGAGTTGGAGCAGATAAAATGAGTCTATTCTGGTCACCAAGTACCTGTTTGATGGTCAGATATTTTAAAATTGATTCAGCTCAATTCTCACCCCTCTTGGGAAACAATTCACCCCTCTCTTCAGAAGCAATTCATGTGTATGCTTGAACTTGGGTTTACTGTTCCACCCCAGAAGTGTCGTAGGACACTGGGGGAGAATTGAGTGTCTATGGTGAAAGGTGAGCTGCCCTAGTGGGGGGCTTTGCTGCTACAGACCAACATGGTGCCACTTGTGGGAGAGGCTCATGGCAGTCACCCCTTAGGTGGGGATAGGGAGGCAGACACAAAATTAGTAGATATTGTGCTGAGGATTTTTTCATCCCAACTTGCCACACTTCCGTCTGTTTATTACAGGTGTGGATGCAATTATTTGTCACTAAAGAGAACTACTATCCTTTCTTAGAGGAACGGGATAAAAAGATGATGTTTTTGCTGCCACAGCTGTGGTCTGGAACATAACACAGGTATTAAAGCATCAGATAAGAAAGGAAACATTTTAAAGGTTAAGGAATACTTCAGAGTGGATAAGCTTGAAGTTATTTTTAACAGGTGTTTCTGCAATGGTGCTATACTGTATGAGGAAATTTCACAGTTCTACATGACACTCACACTGGGTGTTACACCTTTGCAGAATGATGGCTTAGTAACTTTGGCTGTAATGTAATAGGATTAGGAACACTTGCAAAATATACTCCTGGTAAAGATATTTTCCCTTTCACAGTCTGTGCTTTTCACATAGGTGTTTATTTCTGTATTTGTATTTACAACCTTTGTTTATAAAAGGGATAAAGTATATGTGAAATTCTGGGAGGCTACCTACCACTTCTCAAGTACCTCCTGAAAACATGCAATGGGAAATCAAGGGAATATACCCATTCAAAATAGAGTGTTCCAAGGTATGTTCATTAGCAAAGAATAGCTGCACGGCTTCCTACAGTCAGTCCATCAGTTCCATCATATCTAACCAAGGCAAGTAAGGAGAGATCCAAATCTTCCCTAGTGTCTACAAATACTACTGTAACGACCATGTTAAAAATGCTGTTGAGAGAAGGACTTGGTCTTAGCTTTCAAGCTCAATAATGACAATAGATTAGGGACAATAATGAGAAAAGTTGATGAGAATTTTCAGAAACACTAGTTGTGTTCTTAAATCTTTCAGTAGGGAAGTTGTTCTTGTTGAGAATTTTTAGAGGATCCCATCACATTTAGATAACGTTTCTAGAGTGAATGCTGGGCAAAATTACAGATTGCCTTCCAGTAGCCCTTATCTTTCTGCCTTCTGCCTATTGTAGTGAGGATTCTGAAAAAGGAAAAGTCACGTGTGTAACCCTTCCTGGAATTTATAACGTGTTGCAGACATGCTTCCTAAAGATCAGTGGTGTGATGGTATCACAGCTGCTGGACACATAATCAAGAGTGTATCTCCATCAAAGGCTGATTGCACTGAAATCTAGGGAAATCTTTTACTGAGTCACATATGCTCCATGTGCACAAGTATCCACTGCCTGAACAAAATGGAGTGAGAAGAATATTACAGTGACACAGAACTGTTGAAAGACCCTGCTTATTATTGTGAAATGCTTGAAAAACTTATCTGTATTCTTTGTACATGTAACTAACCGGTGTTCAGCCAGAGTAAGCAAATAGAGGACCAGTTTTGGATCTTGGATCAATGAGATCATTTCTTCATCCTCCTTGCATATTTAGCTGAATTATATTATTCAAAATGTTGTCTGTGAAGATTTGCTCCTATTTTAGGACACTTAAATGGCAATTTATAATAAGATGGAGTTTTAGACACTTATGGGCAACTATCATGTATCATCTGGCATCATTTTAGGTCATATTTCTGAAAGGTAGTTCTCCTGTGCATGAATGTTTAGATCTGGAAAAGTGGAAGACTTGTTTTTGAACTTTAAATTCTGTTATGAGTACAGATTGCATTAATCAGGGCTTGTCAGTGTTAAGTTACACAATTTAAAAAGCAAGTTATTAAATGTGTGTATCCTTGTGCAAATGTAAGAACCGGGAAGCAAATTATGAAAGCCTAAATTGCACGTGCAGATAAAAACCCCTTGACATTAGCCTATTCAAAGTGATTCCTCTCAGTAGCTTAACCAAGGCTATTAAAGGGACTAGGTGTCAGAGCCAGTATTAAAGTAGAAAATGGAATAAGTATTTGATTGATTGGTTAATCTACTGAACAACACTGACTTGTGTTAATAAGGACAGTGTCCAATGTGCAGCCTTGGAAAACCAGGTATGTATTTCCAGCTCTGCCCTTCACCCACTGGATGACCTTGGACATAGAGCATTGCCCAGTGCTTGAGTTTTCCCATTAAAAATGGCAGTAATATTTCCTCACCTTTGTAAAACTCCATGAAAGCAGTTAATGAAAAGCATTGCACAGGAGTCAGGTGTTATTCTTACTACTGATCTATTATTGTGGCAATTCTTGTAGGTTATGAGAGAAGAAATTTCTTCTATGAGCGTGCAGCTGGGAGGGAACTGGTAGCTGCTGTAGCTACAGATAATCTGTAGCTGCAGGATGGTTTGAGGTCAGATCAGCAATAGCTATAGATTTTCACAAGTCTTAAAAGCTGCTTCTGGATAACAGTAGCAGGAAAGACCATGAAAATACCATGGAAAAAAAAAATGGTGACAAACCTTCCTTGTAATTGGTTTGCATCAGTCAGAATACCTGTGAAACACAAAGGTCAAGAAACTTATTTAAAAAAACCCTGTGTGAATCTAAGATTAGCTTTGACATTTTCAAAACCTCAGAAAATGAGGGGAAGGGCTGCAGCCCTGAGGATTGTGGTCCCTTAGGCTGATTGGGGGAGAAATTATTCTAAACATTTTGAGACCTGAATGATCCATTCTGTATTAGAGAAGATTTACAAGATCCTCAGAGTGCGCTTGAAACATCTGACTGAGAGGGAGTCTGTGGACTTTCTGCTTTCTTGGTAGGGATTCTCAAGGGCACCATTAAGGAATCAACTACTGTGATTGATGGAAAAATAAAGAAATTGAAGAAGAAATGAAGACAAACTATAATGTGGACTTTTTCCTGCAGTCCCATGATATCTTCGACATTAAGTGATTTTGGCAGATAATTTCTACTATGAAGCATGTGGATAGCCAGAAGGCTATTAAGAGAGAATGATGCTATAATATAAGCATGGAGGGTTCTTATAAAGTGTATCTTTCTCTCATTCAAAGTACATGATGAAAAATGATGTGTCCAGAGTGCTAACAAATTATAACACAGTATAAATTCTCCACATATATATATATATAAAATACTAACCCACCTTTATTATCATAAGCCACCATTCTCCCCCACCACCACCCTGCTGCGCATTTCCTATTTATAAAAATAATTTCGAGTATATCTTTTGGTTAATCATGGCTAGCTCCCTACACAGGCAGACAATATGCCTGAGGTGATGATGTGTCTGGTCGGTTAGACCAGTGTGTGGTGAACGTAAGATGCTTAAATGGGAAGGCAGAATTCTGATGGAGTAAGACCCACATTCGCTTTGCACAGATGAAAATGATCTCATCATGTGCAAGATGACAGTGGATAAGACTCCTCCTTTCTTCCTGGTACAAATTAAATCTGAGTGACGTCATGAATATGCACATGCAGCTAGATGAATTCGCTCTCTCCTACCCATCTATGTAGCTTAGAGCCATCTTATTAGCTTGTCTTTCCCTGCTCTATGAATTGTTGGTGAATAGATCTATCTATCTATCTATCTATCTATTTGTTCATTTATGTAAATTTCTAATTGTGTGAATCAGGAAACGTTTCTGAAGAATGACTGCCAGCCTTTGGATTACTACAGGTCTGTGCTCACTGTGGTGTTACTGGTGACCTCAGCAGCATGGTATTACTCCCAGTCTCTGCCTGAGCAATTACAAATATCATGTAAATATAAAGTTTCTATTTCTATCTTAAGAGGGGTTTGTGTGCCCAAAACATCTGTTTTTTCCGTGCTACCATAGATAGCACGTAATAGAAGGCTTTCCTTTTCCCTGTTAACTGAGTCGAGTTTCTATACTTTGACTATGATCATTAGCAGAACATATCATACCCAAGAGCATGTTCATTTTCCACTTTTTCATTTTGCCCAGGGAAAGAATACGAGAGCAGTTTGCAGAGCTAGATGATGCAGACTGACATTCAAAATGCCATTTTGCTAGTGCTTATTTTATACCTTGCTCTTCCTGGGCCAAATCGGACAGGCTTCATTCTGTAACCAGTTCCTTTCGAGGTGTATCTACTTGCATCTGTGACAGTACTCTGGGCAGGAGGATTATGTGGTACTGGCTGCAGTAATGTCAATACTGGTGCCAATATTTTTATCTGCATCAATGCCAATGCTTTGGCCTTGTATTTAAAAAGCAAAAACCAAAATCCAATTCTTCATGACAGAGATGATGTCAGGCACAGTACAGAAACATTTTGAGTCCCATTTAATGAATTTATTGGTACACATTTTTTTCTATCACTATTACAGAATATGTACTGAAGAAATAAATAAACCAACATTAATCAACAAAAACCTAATGTATGCTTATTTGGAACTCCTAAATAAGGATCGTTTTGAATAGTTGTTGCGGTTTAACGCCAGGCAGGAACTAAGTGCCACACAGCTGCTTGCTCACTCCCCCTGGTTGGGATGGGGGGGAAATCAGAAGAGTGAAAGTGGGAAAACTTGTGGATTGAGATAAAGACAGTTTAACAGGTAAAGCAAAAGCTGTACACACAAGCAAAGCAAACCAAGGAATCCATTCACTACTTCCCATCAACAGGCAGGTTTAGCCATCCCCAGGAATGCAGGGCTCCACCACACCTAATGGTTACTTGGGAAAGCAAACACCATAACTGCCAACATCCCCCCTTTCTTTCTTCTTCCCCCAGCTTTACATGCTGAGCTTGACAGTATATAGTATAGAATTACCCTTTGGTCATTTGGGGTCAGCTGTCCCAGTTGTGTCCCCTCCCCACTTCTTGTGAACCCCCAGCCCACTCACTGGTGGGGTGGTGTGAGGAGCAGAAGAGCCCTTGACGCTGTGTTAGCCCTGCTCAGCAGTAACGGAAACATCCCTGTGTTACCAACACTGTTTTCAGCACAAATCCAATACACAGACCCATCCCAGCTGCTATGAAGAAAATTAACTCTATCCCAGGCAAAGCCAGCACGACAGTAAATAATAACGGCATATCTAAGACCCCATAGTTGCAGGTGAAGGAGGGATCTGGCTGAAGCCAAGTGAATATTTCAGTGCTTCAGTGATCAGGGTTTAAATGAACCCTGTCTGCTCTATTCTGTGTATCCAGGTTTCCAGCCAACTTCACAGACAATGGACAGAAGTACAAGTCTCAGGGAGAAATAGAAATTATTTATTCTATTTGCTTTCACAGAAGGAAGATGTAAGTGTATGCAGAGTTGGGATAGGTTCCTATCGTGACAGAACAAAACTGGCTTTTCAGCTAGTGCCTTACCATGGCAATCTGCTTCAAAGGAACAACTGTCATTTTTGATAAGGGTAGTGAGAATTACTGTCGTCTGGAAAGATCACTATGCCTCTGGGTTGTGTAGTATATTACAACAGAAGGATTTATTCCTTAAGACATGAATAATTATTCCACTACAGCATTTTGTTGCTGGTTTAAAAAAGATGTAGTTAACACCCTGCATGATTGTGATGTAGCTCTTTAACTAGCTCTCTTCTTAAAATATAAACTTGTGACATGTTTTTCTCTCTTTTTTTTTTTTTCTTCATAGCAGGGATTCAGGCAGAAAAAGTAGCCAGTTAGTGGAAACCTTCACAGGGCAAGTGGATCTGGGGAGCGTGCATGCATGCGGCATACCCCCCTGCAGCCAAGATCCAAAGCAGCAGCTCACGATCTCGCAGAAGCTGCGCAACCAAGCGAGTTATTATAGAGAGTTTCTCTGTGGCTGAGCCAGTAAGAGCTGGGTGCTAAACTTGTTTCCGCTTGAAGTTGCTCTTTGCATACTTGTTAAGGCAGAATGTTCCACCTTTTCACCTCTGCAATACTGGGTGTGAAACATGAGCCTCTAGGTGTTTCCTGGCTGGCAAGAATTCAATGGTAATAAAATTACTAGTAGAATAAATGTTTCAGAGGCAGTTATCCTCTCTCACCTGTTTGTAATTTTTTATTAATTATTACAAATGTGTTTAAGTACCCTACCTGATTTTAATCTGCTGTATTCCCAGGATTTACATATAAAGGTCTTTTTCCCACAGAATAATGAATAATCGCATATGTCAGGGTGTGGTGTTAAAATACTGAAGGTTGGTGATACACCTACTAGCAATCGTTCATTTTGTAAAAGGCTGGATTCTATAAGTACTTTGCTTTTGATGGCCCTGATCCAAAATTCTGGTGAAATCAGACTCTTATTGAGTTAAAAAGCTACGGATCTGGTCCCAAATGTTCTTGGGAAGTGTTTGTAGTGCCATTGTTAACAATATATGCAACACTGGGCGTGTGAACTGTATAAGTAGAAATTTTACTTTTCCCAAAGCTCTTGCTCACTTTTATGCATTCTTTGCTCAAGCAAACAGCAGGTGGCTTAGATGAATTGTGGGGTTAATGAGACTACTTAAGTGAGCAACTCTGTATCAGAGCAAGAGTGGGGGAAAAAAAAAAAAAAGAAAAATCACAATCCAGTCCTCAGTATCAGAGAATTCAGGACTTGCCAGATAGCCCTGAGAACTACAAAGGACTAATATTATTATACATGGAAAGAAAAGTCGACTGGCATAGTGGTGGCAGGGGGGAGGAGGGCTTGTTGTTCCAAGAGCAGCAGGGCTAATGAGATCTGATGCTTTTGTTTCTTAATCCCTGAACTGAATTAATCTCTCTCCCTTCCCATGTGACATCATCCCCAAGGTGCAGGGAAACTGCAGGGCAAGGTGCATGCTGCCTGGCCAGCCCAACAGAGGGTGGGGGAGCCAAACTCTGCTTTCCCTTAGTAGAGACACTAGCCTTGTCCCTGCTCTCCTTCCCCTTTTGATTCTCATCAGTTGTAGAGAAACAGAGTTATCTTCGGCATTTCAGCTTGAGTTGAAATAGGACGATGAGTTCAGAAGTTATTTGTGGGAGGGGAAGGAAAGATAGTACAATTGTGTAGACTCCCTTTCCTAACAAAAACAACAAAAAAAAGATGCACCCTGAACTGCACTTGAATAGGGCTGAACTTAACTTGCCCTAATTAGATTCCATTAACCACGTGGCCTTCATGAGTTTTTGTCCACTTCACCTTCAGAATAATTTACCTCAGGGATAATAAGCTCCAGTAAGATGACAAACTATTTGTACTAGGAAGTGAATCACATGGATGATATTTGTGATTTCTTATTACGCCATCTTTGTGCCAATTATTGTGTTGCCTTTGCTGCCAAACTGAGAGGATGAAAATGGAAGATTTTATATGGTTTTATGTTTTTTCCTACGTTTTACTTTTTCTGTTCCATTTCTACATTACTGATTTGGCAAAACACAGATAACAGAAATACCAACATATTGCAAGAAGTAAATTTTACACTGGAACTATAGTGTTGTGAAGGAAACCGTTTGTAACTGAACAAAGTCTTGACAAACTTTGAAAAGACTGGATTTTGAATGTTGATGGGTCTCAGATTGCAGTTACACAGCTGGGTGCCAGTGATATCTGGGCAAGTGTCAAGTAGGATTTCACAGCATAATGGCTACTTAGAAAACACCTAACACTCTTGTCTAGCAAATATGAACAGTTAGTGTTTGAAAGTTAAGGAAGTCACAAAGACCCAGCAACAAAGCCATCCACCAGAGGAATCTTCTTCCCACTTTCAAACTCAAAAAATGATTTCTCTGAAGCAAAAGTGACATCAAATGCTTTTTTAGATAAAAGATACTAGAAATAAGAAAGATCCTCCAGGAGAGGCTTTAAAGTGTCTTTCAAAATTAGCAAGCACAAAAAGCCCATAGGTCAAGAATCAAGTCCTCTCCTATAATCCGTATTCACTCAGATAGCCTTTCAAACTCAAGCTCCTGGAACTGACCTTCAAAAAGTCATTTCTTCACAAAATGTGTGTTATGCTATTGTCGCTCTTCATCCACCTCTAAACACCTGACATCAGCCAAAGCTCAAAGGAATCAAACAATGAACTGACCCCTTGAGGGAAAAAAAGTAACAGCAGCACCCGGGCTGCTCTGAATGCTGGAAAATGGACAGTGAAGGGTTTCAAGAAGCAAAGGGTGTTTTGTGATCAGTGATCCTGACAATTACGGAGTTTGAAATAAATTTTATTATAAAAATTAAGATAATTATTGTGCATATTATATATATATATAAATGCAAGCATTTTCTTGCCCATGAGACTTGCAGGGTGCTTGGAATTAAGTAATCTAGGAATTAGTAGAAATTGTATCCATAACAGTGCCTCCTCCAGTTTTGTGTTTGAAAACAATTTCATCGACTTATGAAGTGGAAATATACAATAAAGGTAACTTGTAGAAATTACTGACTCATAGAATTGAACAGAGACGAAGAATGATTTCTGAATTTTATTTCTTGTATCCTTGTCATGTGAATTGCTATTCCTTCCTACTAGAGACTTTCCTGATGCACAGCAATACAAGCCTAAAGTGAGCTGACTCTGGGGAAGCCCTGACAGAATTCTCTGAAAATCTCACAGGCTTTCTACTTTCTATTAACAATGATGACAGCTCTGGTCTTCCCCACAATATTGCATTTAAGTATTCAGTGGCTATTAATACAAACTTGATGGGATTCTAGTCACAATGGTTGTCATGTATGCAAAGTTTGAAAGCTTTGGGTTAATATGGATTAAGATGTCAAAGGTGGGGAGAGAAACTGAAACCAAAGAAAATTCAATATGGATGCAGTTTTATTTTCTCTGCAACTGAAAACCATAGTACAGTTATTGAGAGGAATCAGGTACATGAACACATAAAGAATTCTAGATGACATGAAGGGCAGCAATCAAGCTTTACTTGCTAAGACGTTGCAGACAGATAATTTTGAAATCCTGGCTGAACTAGCTCTGGAGCATTTCACCTTAGGAAGATCAATCAGTCAAAACCAGTCTAATGTGTGGTATGTGCAGCTCTTGAAATAGGCACAAAAATTGCAACTTTTCTCATTGTCTTTTAAGCTACTTCTAAGCTGGCAGGACTCTGGAATCTCACTTTATTGCCACTGCAGCCATGAATTATGTTAGATTTAGAAGATGTTTGTGAGACTTGTGGGCCTGTAGACCTGTGGATTTGTAGACCTAGAAGAAAAGGACCTGTCTTGAGTAAGAGCCCTTTTATGCCCTACCACCATAAGAGAACTGACTTCTGTAATGGTGATTTACTTGCTAACACATAGCTGGTGGATGTCTTCTGCATTGGCTTCACTCCGCTTCCCAACAGAAAGACTGGGGATAATAGAGCTATGTAAGGACAGTGGGATGTAGCTTATTGGGATGTTATGGCAGAGCAGAGCTTTGCTGGCAAAGGCCTTGGTAAACTTCTGTGCAAGAAGCCACATGAACACAACTGGTTGGCTGCTCTCAGTCTTGACCGTTTTGAGATTGATGGGTCCAAAGACTGGAGGCTCAAATGTTCTCACTCTTAACAAGCAGATCTTGAGCTACAGAAGAGAATGTGACTTGGAATATTAAAATAAGTTGCTGGTTTCCAGATCTGTCTTCCTTTAATGGTACAGGAGATGTTCTGGATGGGAATATCTAGAATCCCTGGGAGACAAGTCCTTTAAAATCATCAGGATTAACTTTAATTTTCCTTTTTCCTCTCTCTGAAAAGTTGTTCATAACCTGTAGGAATTTGATGAGGTTTGTGGGCATGACCCTGGTTTGTTAATAAGATGGGCACTTTTAGGTTTTCATGAAAATTTGGTGCCTAGTTATATTTCTCAAGATGGACTTAAAGGAGAAATTTTTACAGTGGTACAAATGATATTTTGGTCCTATATTCCCCACTGAGTAATACACCTGGATTCCCTATCATTTACTGAGAAATTAATGGCTCCAAAGTATCAGAGTAGTAAATGTCAAAATAGATAAAGCTAAATGGAGACTAATCACTTTTATGGACATCAGGTGTCTTCAGATACAGAATGTGCACTAATGTAATCACACGAAGTGTGGATTGGGTGATTTAACTCAAACTGATCTGTGAAAAATAAAAAGGAATATATACAGAAAAAAATAGACAGAACTGGATTTTTGGGCAGATATTTAAATGCAGAGTAAAGCTGTTGCGTTCAACAAAGTTGCTGAAGACTCATTTGGGTGTAAGTGTAAGAGTCTGTCTCTTAAGAGTGACTTAACCGTGACTCAACATGCTGAATTGTTGCTCCAAATAGTAGCTATCAAAGGCATCTTGCCTTTGCGTAAATGACTAATATAATTAGCTTATAACATCACCATAGGCATTGGCAAAAGTAATCATCATTACTATCCATTGTGTTCACAACATCTGAACCATTCATTTGGAAGCCTGTGAAACAGAAACTTCTATCCATCTCAGGAGAACTTTGTTTTCACCCTCCATGCATTTTCTGCAGGGGCCTGTTTTCCATGCCTCCCCATCCTCCTGCCCACTCTTAAACTGCTTACAAAAAGTAATTAGCATTGTTCCTGCTTACTTCATTTTTTTTTTTTTTTAAGTGTGAGGCGGAGATGGGGAAAAAAGTGTTTTTACAATAAAAACAAATACAAAACTTCTTTGTACACAAAACCTTGTCCTGCTTGGTTAGCTCAATTCAACATGTGCAGAAATAGGCTCACAAAGTAGGTCCTATTTTGCTGTTAGTTTCATTCATACAATTCTGAAGCTTTATGGTTGTAACCAAGGTCAGAATTTAGTCCATTGTATGCTTAAAAAGAAAGTACTGGGAGAATTTAATGTTTCACTTTTCTAACAAAACGAATGTGCTTCCATAGCCATGAAAATAAGGACATGACTTGAATGGGTTACCATCACTATGATACTAAGATAACTAATCTGAGACTGAATGCTGCTCTTTTTCAAGAAAAATGAACATAATGATTAATGGTATCATGGCAGCACTACTATTTTGCCATGTAGTACTCTATATTATTAGAAATTTGTGAAATTGTGATTAAAAGCTTGCCTTATTTGCTAATATACTCTTTCCTTTAATTAAAGAGCTCTTGCTGTGAACTTTGCCTTATTTGAACATGCTTAACTGTGGTGTTAAGGAAGGGTTTAATCCTTTTAGACAGGGAGACTGCTATTCATAGGCCACTAAAATGTTTAGTGACATCTGATTTAAAACTAGATTGCTCAGCACCTTGTAGGGTTAAGCATAGTCCCACCTTCCTGATTCTGGTTTTAGTAATACATAGCATAATAACTGAAATAGTGCTGTTTCTTCTAATATCCAGGTAGGAATTCAGGACTATCAACTCCACCAGTGTTGGCAGTAGAGCTATTGTCTTTCTGTGGTTACCTACTGACCTGGATGGTAATCTTTCACTTAGCTGGGCATGTTTGGTTCAGGTTGTGGGCTCACAGAAAACAAACTATGTCTTTGCATAGATCACAAACAGTAGATGTGACGAACTGACTCATTGGGCAGTTTGCAGATCAGTCTGTGTTTGTGCAGTAAGCTGGGCATGTTTAGGATGTGCTGGGGTAGCTATGTGTGCACAGTGCGGCCTGATACGGCCTGCGTTAGACTTCCTGCATGCATGTTGGCTGCATGTGTGAAGTAAGCCCAGGTTGTCTCCGCTTGGACCTGCTTTTACAGCTGTGTAAGCTCCTATCTATTTTGGAGTCTCCAGTACCAGGTCTGGCTCCCTTCTATCCTCTTTCACGATCTCTTTAAGGAAAGGGAGATGTGATGGATTTCTGTGGCACAAGAAGCCCCTCTCAGGTAAGTCCCTTTCCCTGGTAGTGATTAATCACCGACAGTAAACTCTTGAGAGTAAACTCTGCATGTAGCTTCCTGTCTTTCTGTAGTCTCCATAAGTTAGAAAGTAATCTTTACTTATTTGAGGTCAGGAGATGTTCTTCTTTCCATTATTTATAGTACATGTGTTTTGATTAGACAAACAGCCACTGAGGTGATGCTTCTTTTATTAATAATGCAAACACTGTACAAACTTACTGGTTTGTTTATAATCTGGTATGAGGTTGGTTTTCTTTTTCTGAAGGTCAAAGAAAGACAAAAAAGTTTTGAAAAGTTTTTGAAAGTTCAGAAAAATTACAAACAGGGAGCTGCCCAATGAAAAGCTCATTTCTGCAGAGCTATCGAGAAACCCCCATTCCTCCCTCCATCCCCCCTTCTCAAACACCTACACCTTTTGAAAGTGGGTACGTAAGCTGTGTTCCTAGATTATAGACACCTAAAATAAAGACCATACTTCCAAACTTGTAAAATATTAGCAACCCACAATTTGAATAAGTCTGAAAAGATCTCAACAGTTCTTTGAACACCCTACAAAAAACTGAGAATTTAAAAAAGTGCGTTTTCTCTATAAATATAAATGAAACTTTAGAATGCAGAACTTCCTATACTCTTGTGTTTGGCTTTACATCCTTGTTTCCTTTAAATAATAAAATGGAAAACAAATATTATTTAATTATTTGTCATGCAGTCCAGTCCATTTCTGTGGTCTGATGGTGGTAAGCCAGCAAAGTCAAGACTAAAGGATTCCACCGGTTTTAGTCTTGCTTAGTGCTGAGAACTGCTACATCTCTGCTCATGGCCAGCACATCCCTCTGTCCCAAGACACCCAACCGTCCATGCAGGCTGATGGCAAGAAGCTAAATTACCTGAGTTATTATCATTGAGAGATTGGTTTAGCTCTCGGTTTAAGCATCAGGAAGTCGGGCAGATGCAGTCAATATGCATGTAACAGGTGCAGTTTTTAATCTCTTTTTTTCTTGAGCTGAATGTTTGAATGCAAAATCTGATCTTACACGAGCTCAACCGTGGAAGTGTAATGCAATAGCATTTAAAAATAGCGACCAGCAATATGCAAATTAACGCAGAGGAAAACTGTTTGGAGGTGTTTGGTGATGCTTTCCACCAGGCAGGATATGCTCAGTTTTTATATAGAGTAGGTTAGCATTTCCAAAGGGCAGAGAGAGATGAAGGATAAAAGATAATCTTTTGTAGCTTCAAGGCATGTGAGCTTTATGGATGCTCATTTGCAGTTGGAGAGACCAAGTAGTGCTATCTTTTAGTCAGGTTTTGCTTTACCCAGAGTTTTCTTTAAAGTGTCACGGCAGAAAATTGACAACATTAAGAACATACCTATTTATGTGCTTCTTTTTGAAGAAGTAAATTAAACTCCCATTCCATATCAAGCTTGTTTTTTGCAATGCCATACACTTTTTATGGCTCTGACAAACAATGCGGAGATTTGAAACCTGCCCAAAACATGCTGAAGAGCTCTACTGATGTAGATTAATGCATTTGTAACATATTTTACTCAGATTTATCTCTGCTCATATGGAATGATGTATTTTTCCCCAAGAACAATACAGATAAAAGCTGAAGATTACAGTTTGTGTTAGAGTGGGTAAGCACAGATAAGGGTATTTCTCTTTGCCGAAGATGAAACAAGTAGAAGAAGAGACTAAGAACAACAAAGACACTCATATATTTGATGACCTACAGTAAATATTATAAATGCTTGAAAGTGCCTTTATATACAAGTATTGCTTTGTAGTAGGCACTTTGTAGTATGTATTTGCTATTCTCTTCCAACGTAAATAAATACCAGGCTAGAGGAGAGTTATATAACCACAAGAATAGGAAGATGATGAAACATAGCATTGTCATTAGTTGCTTTCAAAGACAACAGTTGGCTAGCAAAGGGGCACAAACTCTTCATTGATTCGTTTACTACGCTTATATTTAGGACTAATGTAAGCAGCTGTAATAGGGGAGTTGATTTGGGTGGCAAATGTTGCTGAGTATATGTTAGAGTGGAATAGAATACCATGGGGCAACGCAGTATGGCAGAAAACCTCCCAGTTAAAAACCAAATGAGAGCTCAAGTGTTAAGTGAGGGCTTGAAACGCAGAACGAGCTTCTACCTCTGTGGTCATGCAGGAAGTTCAGACTAGACAATCTTACCAATAATTCAGAAATCTGGCATTGGTCTTGAAGTCTATTTCTAGGGACCAGCTTGAAGACATTTCACCTTTGGCTTGAACAAGGGGCAGTAATAACCCACAGTATAATTTGGGAGCTCTTGGAGAGCTTCCAAGCTTCTTCCTCAGCTAAGTTTCCAGATGTTTTCTTTGCATAGTGGGATATTCTGAATCAATGAAAAGGAGACAGAATGGAGCCTCTTAGTGCCTTCACCTGTAGAACATCCTATGTCTCAGCTCTGTGACAAAGCAACCTTACTTCTGAATTCACTGGAGAGATCCTGCCCACTGGCGAGATAATTCCAATAATCCACAGAGAGCAGGGCAACGTGTGCAGACTTATGAGGAGCCGAAGGGCTGGATGGATCAGAGCCTTAATAAAAAGAAATCCAGAGTGCTTAAGGATTTGAGGCACTGTATTTTTAGGATTCCCTGCGCTGATAACCAGAAACTCATTATCAGAGCTCCAACCTGGTCGCTCTAGATACATGTTGAAATCCCAGCAAATGAGCTCACTGGGGAATTCTGTCCCTTCTGTTTGCAAGTGTATTTTAAAATGAAATCACCTATGACCTTTCTTCCTGCATTTCAGACTTGGCTGCTGTCAAGGGACCTTGTGTTCAGTGTCTCAGTACCTTCTCCCCTTGCTGTCCTGGGAAGAAGTTGGGTCTTAGCTTTCTTTCAGGCTTGTAGGAGATGGCACGGTTAGAAATAGGTTACAGTGAGAGGAGGGTAGGGTGAAAGTGAGATGAGCTGGGAATAAGCACCCAACGCTTGGATCTACTGGAGTTGTGGTTCATTCCAATAGCCAGTTCTGCCTTCTGAAGCAGCGGCAGTGTGTTATGTGTTGCTTTCCTCTTTCTCTCCCCAAAACAGGAGGTGAAACAGCCACCTGGGAAACCTTTATTGATTGTAGTGCTAAAAGGCAGCAGCTTGCTGGGAAGAGTACAGCTGTGAACAAACTGGGAAGTGGCCAGGGGACTTTCCTTGGTGAGGGGAAACAGAACGGAGGTCTTGGCAGGGATACTGGATGTCTCCATGGAATGTGTCACCCCGGCAAGCCAGACCGTCAAGTGAGGGACCTTCACAGAAGCCTGGAAGTAATGCACTGTTAGATTTTATAATGTAGGTGTGATCACATGTTGGCCATGAACATAACAGAGATGTCACAAATCAATCTGCTTCTTAGTTTTGTCTTCTCAAGTTAGCATTGTATGAGAGAACAGAAAACAATATCAGACCTGTAGGAAACATTAAAAAAGAGTGAGTAAATCTAAAGTATAGTTTAGCTGTCCTTTTTTTTTAATGATTGGCTTTATTCATGGTATAACTATGGCTTTTCCTGGTAGTCTGAAGAAAGCTTGCAATTTATTTTCTAAATTTTAAGGAGACCTAAATGTTCACCAGCCAAAAATGTTCATATTAATAATATCCAGTTTCTGTTTTAAAAGATATATTTCTTTTTGAGCTCAATCTGATCAATACACCTTTTTTTGCCAAAGATTTTTAAAAGCATTTTGCTTAAAATTTTCCAGAATTTTTATCAAATACTTTGGAAAAATGTATCAAGTTTGTTCTCACATTGGGGAAGGATTTTCTGTTTTCTCACTTCTCTGTTTTTCCTGGCCTTTTGATGAATCCTGACTCGAGCGCTCCATTTAAAGGCTGTGAGCATCCCAGAGTGCGGGAAGCCTTCTGGGGCTGCATATAAGCAACAGAGTGCACAACCCTGCGACTGCTCCCATCTCCACCCGCCCACAGCGCAGCACAGCCTCACGGACTTCTCCTGAGGAGTGTTGAGGCCCTGCCAGTTCTAGTCTGGGAGCTGGGTATGTTTAGTACCGCTGAATACTAACTAGGTTGTTTTTACCCAACAGTACTATGTGACAAATTAAACAATATAAATTTTATCTTGATCTTAATTAAGGCAACAGCAATATTCCCATTAACTTCAGTGGGACCAGGATTATATCAAATATTATTTAAACATTTATAATAGCATTAGATAATGGGTTTAGAATAATTAAGAGTCTATTGAAGAAATTTAGCTTGATGGTGGAAAGGCAAATTATGTCAAATGAACGGGAACTGTCGTTTATGGAGGCCTATTGAGATAGTCTTTTTTATTGAGGGAAGAAAACGAAGCTCACAGGAATCTTTCAGGGGCACAGTCTGAAGGTCTTTTTGGGACTGAGAAAGAGGAGTGGGAATATTAAACAGATGTGTGAGGTGGGAACAGTGTTTTTCACCGTCACACAGACTCAGCAGTCAAGAGTATCCAAAAATTAATTTTCGATTGGTAAAATGAGATCCTAGATTCAGTGTAGGCTGTTTCAATTAGGTCTGTGCAGATATACAAAATTAATGGGTCAAATAAGTAATTAATGGTGTTAATATATCAATCACTTTTCTAATAAAAGTGTCTAAAATGAGTCAGGGGAAAGAAATCTAATCATTAATTTGAAAATTGCTATGATGCTTCAATTGATTTGGGGTTAGGAAAAAAAAAGAATAATTAGTGAGGATCAAAAAACAGTATCACAGTCCTCCAAATGGAGAGGAAAATTAAACAGAGTTGTGATAGAAATACCATTTTTTATCCTTGTAAGAACATTGGGAATGTCAGCTATAGTAGAAACCTATTCTTTATTCAAAAAGAGCTATATTTGCCCGGTCCTCCCTCATTTCTACTCATGTGCACAGTCCTTATTCCTGTGGAAGGTCATGTCAGCTCCGTAAGGAGACAAATGTTTGTCTGTGTATGTGTTCTAGGTTTTCTCCGTAACCCAGAACTTTAACATTTTCAGCAGCACTTTTCTCAGTTTGCTGCTATGATAAAATAATGATGAACTAATATGACCCATGCATGTAATGCAGGGTGTTGTTGTTTTGTTTGTTTTTTTTTTTTTTAGCATGTGCTTTTCAACACAAAATGAAGGTAGTAGTCAATGTGATCTCTGCTAGACTGCACTGGACAGGAGGCAAAAGAGAGGAGGCAGTGCATGAAAGAGTCTATTACTCATAAAAATACATTGTGTGTGAATTCTTTAATTTTTAGAGGAAGTTGTTGAGATTGCAAGAGTGTTCATTTTTTTGAGTAAAATGCACCTAATTAATACACTGGTGGAGATGCAAGAAGCATAAATTCGTAAGGGTAAAAAATACAGAATTTCCACTGAAAAATCCTTTGACTGACCCCACAGTGCTATTGAGCTTGGCTTGATCAACTTCTGCCTGATTGAACAAAGGTGTAATGCAATCATTATGAATGATCATTTAACCTTGTTTTGCCCTTTCCTTCTCACTGCCAATAAGAAAACCAATTAGCAAATGAGTAAGAAACAATCAAAATTCTTTTCAACAATAAACAAGATTCAAGCACTTTTTTCTTACAAAAATTTGACCTTTTTTGGGCATAATACAGGCAACTAATAGTCCCCCAAAACAACTGATAGAGCTAGACCTGCTTTAGCTGATACCCTAAAGCTTTGAATGAAAGGCAGTAGTTAAAAGTACTTAAAATAAAATCAAAACAAATGCTGGCTAACTCAATGTTTTTGAAAATGTGATTCTCACGCAGAATGTGGGTGGCTCTATTAACTACCATTACTTCAAAGCAACCCCAAAAAGCTTTTTAGCTAAGAAATGCTCTTTCCTTGCATTAGAAGCAGGTATTTTCTCTTCATCTTACCATGAGTTAAACTTACTCACTGTATCATTCTCCTCTTCCTGGCAATGTCTCTTTTAATAAAATATTCACCAGTATTGGTGTTTGTGTTCTTTGCTATATCAAAGTTTTCCTCATATTTATTCCAGGCCACTGCTGCTGGGCATGATGTGACAAGCATGGTGGTTGCAAGGCTACGGTGTACTCAGAAGAGTGATTTTTCAAACAAGAAGTTGTTGCTAGGTAGGTGTTTTATTAGCACTCATGCAGAGTAGCGACTTGCTGCAGTCTGTAATTTATTTATCTTTAAAGTACACCTAAATCTTGATCCCTGAACAATGGGTCAGTAAGTTGGAAAACACATTTGGACTTCCATAGAAGAAATGCACTAAACAAGAAGAGAAAAAAGCCCAAACCCCAATATTTCAAATAGCACATGGTAGTGTGGTGTTTAAAAAATTGTCATTTTTGTACCATCTGTTTCTCATGCAGTTTCCTTTGTTCTAATTGTGTGCATGGCTTTAAAAAATATACAAATACCTTCTAAAACCAGCCAATGTTCTTGTAGAACCCTTCCTGCAGTAAAGCTGGTTTGTGTTCCCTTGCAGCCCTGTGCATAGCAAATAGAGAAGTTTTTACTTTGTGTTGTGATGACATCAATCAATGCTGATACACAAACAGAGATGCTTTAGCATGATAATGCACTTCACAAGCTGTATTTCTAGTTGTTAAGCAAATATGGCTGTAGTCATTTCATCTCCATTTAACACACCTGGGAAAATATCAATGTCAAGAGAAGAATGATTTTCAGGCCTCACAGAGGATGCTATAAACGATGTGGAGGAAAAAAGCTAAAAACTTTAAAAAAAACCAAACCCAGACCCAAAGCAAAAAAGCTTTAGAGCTTTCTTTTTTGCAGTTTGGTGAATTGCTTCTTTTTAATGCTTCACCAAATTGTATCAAGTAATACTCAGCTCCCACTACAATACTCAAAATATACGCTAAACTTCTTTTGAGAGCTTTGTGACCCATGCCACAGCTATTTGGGTAGAAGCTAGCCCGTTGAAGAAGGCTGCGTCTGAGATATCCGGTTTCAAAAAGCCCTTTCCTGCTCTGTCGTTCTTGGTCACCACCCTCGGGCAGCATGGGGCCTAACGGGCAGGTTCACTGGCAGTCCTCCCTCTGCACCATGAGTCTCCTTCGGGTGGCTGAGGTGCAAGGGGACATCTGAAAGTCCAAGAAGTACTCCCATATTTGGCACAATGCAGAGAACATTGCATGGTTCTCTATGGAAATGATGAAATGGACAATAGACAAAAGGTCACTTACCACCTGCAGTGTGGAAAACTGAAAAAAGACAGAAATGCCCTCTGGGAACAGAAGAGTGGTTCATGAAGCCCAAGACTTCATTTCCAGCAGTGGCAGGAGATATTCGGCAGAGAAGCACATAAACCTGGCCTTTCGCCATAGTCTGTCGTATTCCCAAGTGACTGTGATCAATGGATTAGGGATTTTAAGGGATACATCCTTGCCTGATCCATTTTTCTATCTGCTGATGAATCTGTTGCCCATGAACTTACATGCCACTGATAAAATCTGCTTCCTGTAACAACAAGTTCCAGAAGTTCACCACTCCCTGCATAAGAAAATACTTCTTTCCACCCGCTTTAAGCCTATTTCGTGCTATTGTTCACTATGTACTCTCTTGTTCAATAATTCAGGCTTTGGCGAAGGGCAGTTCTGTGCTAACCCTGATCTACAACCTTCACGGTTTTATGAATCCCAGTAATATCCCTCTTAGCCATTTTCTTTTAAACTGGAGTCCCCACTGCTTCTCCCTTCTTTGTAAAGTTACCAGTACACCCCTTCAATCACTTTTGTTGCTTTTTGTGGTGTGTCCCACCCCCCCCAAATTCTGGTCTGTCTACTGCTCGATTCAGTTGTAAGATCCACAGACCAGAACTGCAAACATGCTTAGAATATGGGTGGAGCAAGGTGTCCCTGGTGGCAAAATGATTTTCTTTGTTTTGCTGTATCTTTCCTAGTGACACCCAGCATTTTGTGGCTGGTGTAGCAAACTTAACTCAGAATTTCAAAGAGCTGTTATTGAAGACTCCCCTAGTGTTTTCATGAATGGAAACTATCTGTTCTGAGTAGGTTATTTTTCCCTGGATACATTGCTTCACAGTGATCCATGCAGAAGCTCACCTGCCCCTGAGTGTTGTGCACACCCACTCAGCGTGGCTTTTGGAGTTCCTTACTGTCAGTGTGGCATGACTGTCTGAAAAAAGCCTTGATGTTCTCCAGATCATTGACAAAGATGTGGACTAGTGCTGGTTCTGACACTGATCTGTAGGTGTTCCCGAGATTTATACCTATGTGTCTTGTACATGTTTAACAACGCATTTTGTGACAAATCAGGTTTTTTTATATTGGTTATTTATAATGTTTTATTCGATGTTAAGTCTATTTACGGTGCAATTCCATGGCTCTTTCAGACTTCAAATGCTTCTGCTTTTATTTAGTTTATAACGTTTTCAATTATTTTGTCTTTGTGGTTAATCGCATAGAAGCACACCATTGTCTCCTGTGAAAGGCTGTCCATTTCTCTAGGTCCCAGTGCTAGCAAACAGACTAAGGGCAGGCGTAAAATTTGCAAACAAAATTTGACTTTTGTACAAATTGAAAATGCCAAGCATCTGTCTCCCTCTGTCATGGCCTGGGCATCATGTGACATTTCCCTATCCTGGCAACAGAAGGAATATCCGAGAGACTCATTCGATAGTGTCCCTTTTGCCTGGAGTTAGGAGAGCACCTTTCCTGTTTGTTACTTGTTGACTGTCATTTATTCTGCAGTTATATCAAATGAGTTCTTGGACCTGTTCTTCCTTGGAAAGTATCAGTTGAATGACATTTCCAGAACATACCTCAATCCTGTGATTTATTGAGGCAATATATCATCCAAGTAAGTTCCTTTAACCATATTTTTGCTCACTAGATGATACCATCCAAAGAGAAGGAAATCTGAGTCACTGTTTAGTTGTGTAATAAAAGGTATGTCAGGAAGCAAGACCCTCTTGAAACACTAAGCATGTTTGCCTCCAGGTATACTGGCATCCTTGCACCTTCTTTCACAAGCATGTTAGTGTGTTGAATAGGCCTCCATACCTGGTCGCTAAGGTATTGGTTTCCTTGACAACTAAACTTTTCAAAGATTACATAAAAAATGTTTTCTTTAGCCCTCGAGCTGTTTTAATGCTTTAAAATGTCAAAGAAAAGATCCTTTAGTCCCAAGAGTAAGGAAGAGGTGGTAATGGAGAGGGAACAGAATATTTAAAAACATGTTTACAGAATAATTCAATGCCACAGGACAACCCAGTAAGAATGCCCTCAAAAAGAGAGGATCTGGATTTAAACTTATTAATAAAAATATATTGCTTCAGAATAGATTGAGCTTTTGGTGGCAAAGTGAAACATTTCACCTCTAATTTACCTCCCTGAATTCAACTAAAGTTGGTTAGAGGGATGCCATCTTAATATGCTTTTTGGCTTCTACTGCATGATAAAATTCACAAGGAATGAGCTTTGTCCTCTTCTTGGCCTTTTTTTATTAGAAACACGGGGTTGTCTTAGCTGGGAGTCAGAACCACTGATTGGGTCAGGGTTGAGGGTGCATTTGCCTCTGTGATGTACTAATTTAGGTACTGCTGAAGCAGTACGTTTATTACAAAAAATGCCAGTCTCTGTGCTCCATAATAAGCTAAATAGCCCTGTGCTCACTGACTGATGTGAGCATTCACATGCAGAGGCAGCTCTGCATGCAAGAATGGGACTCTTCCCTCAGACCAGTTTCTCCCTTGGGGCCCCAAATAAGACATTGCCAAAGGTGTAGGAAAGAAGAGAGCAACATGCCAATGGAAGCCGAGCCACCAAGCTTATTTAGGAAGTGGACTTGGACAGGGGTAGGCTTTGGCCCAAATTGGCACTCTGGAGCCAGCTCTTCTGCTGGGTAGTGGGGCCTGCAGCACTACCAGCAAGTGTGCCCTTCCCAAGTGCTGACATGGAGAGAAGGGACATGGCTTCTTTCTTTGGTTTAGAGGCAGAGGACGTGAAAGTGCCGTGAAATGCCATCAAAAAAGGATCTGCAATGAGGGACCAGCGGGCACCACAACTTTGGCCTTCTTTTCTGGCAAGGCTTGCACACTGTCATGGGAAGCTAGTGGTAGCCTCTGTTTTGTGATTGCCTCAAATGGCATTTGCCTGAAACTGTATTTACAGCGGTAATTAAGGAGGAGGTGGTGAGGAAAACAGCTGGGGGAAATTTTTTCCTTGGGGTTCAATATTTACAGACTTGGGAAGAAGACCCTGCTGTCTATAATCAACACAAAGTCCATCTGTGGCAACAGTAACTTGATCTCACAGTTCATTTGCTGTACTGACTTGTCTACTGGTTTATCTCAGACTGCCATTATAACTTTGTATCTTCATTTTTGCTAGGCTTCACATACTGGGAGATCTGAAAGAAATGGGGTTCCTTGTAGCCATCTCAGATTAAGGGCCACAGTCTGAGATCAGGACATCTAGGAATGGGAAGGCAGGTGATGGGTATAAGGTACGTGAATGACTGTGAATTTGCTCGTCTTCAGCATACTCTATTTTTTTGGTTTTGTTGTTGCTTTTTTTTTGTTGTTTGTTTGAATAAATCTTCTTTCTTCAGCTAAAGTTTGTCTCATTCTGTGCTTGTGACTCAAACTGGTATAACTTCATGGACAGTTGCAGTCAGTTTTCTGAAAGAGGACTACTGTAATTTTTGACTGGTAAATTGGCTCCCTAACTCACCCGGCTGCCATGATTCAGATTAATGGAGTGCCACCCGCTGCATAAACAATAAACTCTTGTTAGTCCTATTGCACAAAATCTGTGACTGACTGATGGCAACTAATTCTGTTATGAGACAAGAGGCTGATTTTCAATCAAGGTATTCTTTGCTGATGATTCTTCATTTTAAAAACCTTCCTCTGACCAGGCACCTAGACTGGGTTGATGGCAAATCTCAACATATCCAGGAAGTTTACAATTCTAGATTGAATTCTGGAATTCACTTGTCTAAACTATACTACCCTATCTTCAGTTCAAGTGCGGCAATAGAATCAACTGATGATTCCCCACATTCTGCTCATGCTATTAGTGTTGAGACCTGCATTTTTGTGATTCACCATTCAAAGCCATAATAAATCACTTCAGTTTGAATTGATACATTCTGTCTATTGCCCCATCATGCCCAGCAATTCTGGGTTCATCCACTGTTCTGTCATGGAGTCTGATTCAGATGAGAATATTGCTCTTGCATTTGGTTTGACCATTATACTTCAGAGACTTTGACTCTTTGACAGGCCGCAACAAACTGAAAGTTTTCTGTGACCACTGGTGCCCCGCACTAGAGCCACAAGCTGACAACAGACTTGCTGCATGTGAAATATTAGAGTATTTGTGATACCTTTAATAGGAGAGTGCAGATACCATACTTTACCTGAAAACCTCTGGTCTAAGGCAGTGATTCCTTTGGCTTTATAAGATATTTGTGTTCTGACCCAGAAGCTGGAGATGCATGGGACTACCTCAGTTAAAGGGTTGTCAGGAAATTCCCACCTTTTGATTCCTTAAGTGGATGGCCATGACTGTCAAACAAAGCTTTAGCCTCTTGCAGCTTTGTGTAGGTGACTGAGCCCTGCTCTAACACAGTTGAGAGCTGGTAGCCTCTGCATCTCACTAATAATCTATTTAAAGCTCTTGAACAAACATGCCTTTTCAGGGAGCATAAACATATCTGACAGGGTGCTGAGACCAGATGTCTTTTTGCAGTTGGTACAGGTTAATCCTGTCCTATTCCTTCCCTTTCTAATGCTCTAGCAACATTCCAGCATTTTATTTACAACATTCAGTGGAAGATGTTAGACTAGGATGTAGCAGCATGTCTGGATGACACCCACATTTATTTTGGGAACCCAGGAACAACACAGTTGGCATGTTCAACTTGTCCTCAAATGCCTCCACCATAATAACCTGTTTCCCAAGCTGGAAAAATGCAAATGTGATCAGACGGTTGTGGAATTTGTGGGCTATGAAATTGCCCTTGGGGATGAACTGGGGAAGGTTCTTTATGAGACTGCTGTGGTCGGCTGGGCTTCCCTGGGGAATATGTGGAGAACATTGCATCTGTGGTTCAGAGTCCTTTAACAGATTTGACACACATTTATCCAAAATGCAGAGATCTCAAGGCTATGAATCAGAGTCTAGAACACAGTCTGATTAGTTCCTCTATTTAGGACAGGACACACTTTTTGTTTAGATAATCTCAAAACTCAAACCTATAAAGGACCAAACTTGATGGATTTTGTCATGAAACCACTTGCTTTTTCAGTATTTTCCAGGTCTTCCTCTGTGCTGTAGAAGATCATGAAAAAAATTGTGGTGGGTTTCCTAGAGGAAAAATATAATTGGTATGTAGTAGCAGAGATGTTGTTGTCTAATTTGATCTCCTTGATGAGGAAATACAGAATCTCAACTTTACCATTCTGAAGCATTGCATAAAAACATCTGTAAGATCTGAATGGTCAGAGGGTTCAATATCTGGGAGACTCTAGGTCAGGCAAGAGGGTAGGGGGAAAATCAGGAATTACGTTTCTTTATGTTTTCTGCATTTCCTCTCTTCCTCCACTATTCCCTCCACACAATATTTCCTGCACTTCGTATTTCATTTGAAAGCCTGTGTGGCTTCAGGAGAAAACACACACATTACCAGTATCTTGTCTCCTCAACAGCACTTTTTTAAAAGACCTTGCCATTCACTATTTTCTAGGACATAGATCTCTTATAAGCCCCCAGTTTCTTCTACTCACCTCTGCTAGCATTTTCCACCTGTCCAGGAACTATCAGACTATACAACTGGGAGCACGGGAAGATAAACTTTATATTTTTTTTTATTTTCTATTTTGGTAGCATTGAAATTCTGAGTGGGAGAAGGTTGAGAACTCCTGAAGGAAGGGAAGCGTTACTCTGAATGTGGCTGTATTAGGAGTTGCTCATGCTTCACATCAATTTACATCTGGTTTAAAGTCCTCTGAAAGGGTTATGGGGTTTATCTGATAGAGACAGAGGGTAAAAGTCTTCGATGTCTGAATTGCTGATTGATTGCATACAGTAGTACAACAAATAATTCTTATTATGACTCATAATTCACCTATGGGGTTTCCCATGAGGCTTGACAATAGATTTATGTGGGTTGCTTGGCTTTCCTTTTTACCTCTGGTTACGAAGAGGAAAAAAATTCCCATCTATATTATTGTTTTCACAGAGATATTTCTTGTATAGAACTACTATTAAAAACATGTTTCCAGTTTATAAAAACTGCCTGTTGTATACTGCTGTGACATGGAAAGCTATTACTCCTGTTCTCTGTATCCATCTTTCTCAATATATGCTGTGCAGCAAGGGACCCTGCCCCAGCTAGAGAAAACCTGTAAAACAAGGCATATTACTGCTTATCTACAAGCATTTCATGTCAGAAAGAAATTCGCTGTCTGATTAGCACCCAAGTATTAACTCCTTCATTGCTACTCTCACTAGAAACTGAGATGGCTGTAACAATTAAGTAATTTTGTGACTCCAGCATTTTGTTCCTCAACAAAGGCATTGGTCTCCTTGGAATTCTCTTTCTTATTAATTTGCTTGACGCACCTTAAGCTTTTCATTAACTCAAGCATCTTTGTTGCCTTTTGGTGAAGTGATAATAAAATTACAGATGAAGTGGTAGCAAAATGACTCAGCTAAAATGCAATTATTGTTTCTTCTGTACCTTTAATCAATAACACTTATGTCTGAAATATAATAATATAATGGACTCTATTAGTAACTAGTGGAGGGGAAGGCTCCTTTTAATGTCAATGAGTGATCTAAGAGGTGTCAAAGGGAGAACAATACCCACCAAAGATGACATCAAAGCCTGGGAATATACTTGTGTTCCTCTCTTTTAGCCTGTCTTTTTCTCTGCTTACCTCACTGACTCTTCACTGTAGATTAGGTCATATGTTGTTGCCTTGTTGGAAGTACATTGGAGCTGCAATACTATAAAAACCTCCAGGAGACATTTACTCTGAGTCCTCACTTTCACTGGGAAAATGGACATTGCTGTTTATTTCTCTTCTGCTGCTGGGGAGCGTTGCTAAACAGCCCATAGAAATAGCCAGCCTACTTTCTGCCTTATTTTTAAATTTTCTTTTAAGGACAGAACCTAAAGAAAAGTGTAACTGCTCTTTACACAATCTGCGCACAAGGTGGAAGAAGAAATGGAAAGGTATCTTCCTAATTCTTCTCCCTTATAACCAAAATTTCATGGTGAAACTTCAGGGGCAGCACCAGGCTTGCCCTAAATAAGGATTGGCTTAGGGTTCCAGGCTGTGTTTGGCTCAGAGTGGAAAAGTGGACTCTGTTTTATTGTCTCCCTCTAATCCCTCCCTTATATCTTCTGAACAGGAAAGCCAAGGAATCGATACTCAGTGTGAGTGTGCTCCACAGCTTGTTCTTCCACTATGTTTGAAGTTCTTTCTGGTTTTAAACTCATCTTGAGGATGTGATTGGAATTGGAAAAAAAGGAAGTCCCTATAGTCATATTTATTGAAGGCTTAAAGCAATACATTGGAGATTTGACATATTAGCCTGAGAGTAAGGTTTTGATTAATTCCTTAACCAAAGTCCACAGGATCTTAAGTATTTGGTTAACTATAGACCTGTTTTACTGTTTCGGTTTTGGGTTAAAGTGAATCATAGAATCATAGAAT
>NW_010273554.1:0-364 GCF_000690775.1 Eurypyga helias
ACGCCTGCGACACAGCTCAGCGGGGCGCGGGACATGCGTGGGACACAGCAGGGCAGTACGCAGGGACACGCGTAGGACACGGCTGGGCAGTACACAGGGACACGCATGCGACACGGTTCAGCGGTGTGCGGGACACGCGTGAGACACGGCTCGGCACTGCGCGGGACATGCGTGGGACATGGCTCAGCGGTGCGCGGGACACATGTGGGACATGGCTCAACGGTGCGCAGGGACACACGTGGGACATGGGCGGTACACAGGGACACGCATGTGACATGGTTCAGCGGTGCGCAGGACGTGTGGGACACAGCTTGGTGGTGCATGGGACACACATGCAACACGGCTTGGCGGTGCATGGGATGTG
>NW_010273554.1:387-2029 GCF_000690775.1 Eurypyga helias
CTTGGTGCGCGGGACACACATGGGACATGGCTGGGCAGTGCACGGGACATGCATGGGACACGGCTGGGCGGTACGCAGGGACACGCGTGCAACACGGCTCGGCAGTGCGTGGGACACACGTGGGACACGGTGCAGCCGTGCATGTGACACACATGGGACACGGTGCGGCAGTACGCAGGGACACGGCACGGCAGTGCGCAGGACATGCGTGGGTCACGGCGCAGCGGTGCATGGGACACACATGGGACACGGCTCAGCAGTGCGCAGGACACGCGTGGGACAGCTCAGCGGTGCGTGGGAACATGGGCTGTGTGATACGCAGACACAGGCGTGGGACAGGGCTGTGTGGTACGTGGCACACGCATGGGACAAGGGGATGCTCGGGACACAGGGACATGTGCAGACACGGACATGTGTGGGACATGGGGACAAGTGTGGCACACGGGCTGCGTGGTACATGGGGACACGCGTGGGACAGGCTGTGTGGTATGCAGAACACGTGTGGGACACAGGCTGTGCAGTATGCAGGGACACGTGTGGGACACGGGGTGTGCAGTATGCGGGGACATGTGTGGGACACGGCTGTGCAGTGCATGGGACACGGCTGTGCAGTATGTGGGACACACGTGGGACACGGGCTGTGCGGTACGCTGGGACACGCATGGGACAAGGGGACACGCATGGGGATGCGGGGACACGTGGCGACTTGGGGACAAACAGTACACGTGGGGCACATGGACGGACACAGGGACATGCTTGGGACATGTGAACATGTGTGGGGACATGGGCTTTGCAGGACATGAAGACACGCATAGGGACACGCGTGGGGACATGGGGTGTGCGGGACGTGGGGACGGGCCTGGGACAAGGGGACATATATGGGTACACCGGGACATGCGTGCGACACATGGAGACATGGAGACACGTGTGGGGACACGGGGTGTGCAGGACATGAAGACACACGTGGGACGTGTGGGGACATGGGGTGCGGGACAGGAGGACACGCGTGGGAGATGTGGGGACATGTATGAGGACACGCATGGGATGTGTAGACACATATGGGGAACACGTGTGGGACATGGTGACATGTTTGAGGACATGCGTGAAGATGCAGAGCCACGCGTGGGACACACATGGGGACACGTATGGGAATACAGGGCTTCACGGGATGTAGGGACACGTGGGGGGACACGTGGGGACATGGGGATGTCACAGAACACGGGAGTACATATGGGGACATAGGGCTTCATAGGACATGGTGACACATGTGGAGACACGGGACGTCGTGGGACGTGGGGGGTGTCAGAGGGCCATGGTGACGTGTGGGGGACACGGGACCAAGGGTGTACGGGAGGGGGACACGGGACAACACGGCACCCCCAGGGTGGGACACGGGGGCACACGGGACCCCCAGAGTGGGGCACATGGGGACATGTGGGGACACGGGACCCCCAGGGTGGGGCCATGGAGACATGGAAGGACACGGGAGCCCCAGGGTGGGGCACAGGGACACAGGATGGGGACACAGGACCCCCAGGGTGGGACATGGGGGACACAGGGTGGGGCTGTGCGACCCCCAGGGTGGGTCATGGGGACACAGAAGGACAGGGGACCCCCGGTGTGGGACACAGGGTGGGGTCAT
>NW_010273555.1:0-1992 GCF_000690775.1 Eurypyga helias
TAAAGTAAGTTTATAAACAAAGCGTGCAAACTCTTATGTTATTGAAACCTGGATCAGAATTTGTAGAATGGTTCGTTGATCATGGTTGTATGACATGTAGTGATTGGTGAACCTCTATGCAGTAGGACAGTGACTTTCATAAGGGATGCATCAATACGTACTGAAATTACGGAAAGTCTCCCAAACTACTGATGCAACGAGTCACTGAATTAGCCCCAAAAGGGGCAAGGGTCCTTAAACTGACATTGCATCAGGGTGCTGCGTGATAAATGCCTTGTCCTCAGAGCATCCCCGCTGCTGTGGCTCGGAGAGGTTTACATCAGAAAAAGCCTGACAGAGGTGTCCCTGGGCTCCCCTCCACGGGGAGGAGATCTCTGCTCCTCTGCCATTGGCCCTCTGGTGTTTAAGGGAGAAGTCCACCCCTCCGTCCTGGGATGGGACAGATGGACAGGCGGATGATGCAAGTGGTCTTTCCGATCCTCATTGCCAGGTGAGGACACTGCTGTACAGAGATTAAATGGTGAAGGCCACGCTGCGGATCGATGACAGCAGTTCCTGGCTCCCAGCCTGGTCTCAGTCCATTCAAGAATATTGCCCCTAAACATTGAGCAATAAAGCATAATCTAGAGCCATTTTATTAAAAATTACCCCCAAATCAATATGGCCTTGTTTGCATTTGACGTTCTTTATGATGTGACCAGCATCATGCGCCTTTTTATTTATTTTTTTTTCCCTTGGCGAGCCAAGAATATGGGTAGGGAGCCTGGCTTTTCTTCTAAGCCACTGTTCAGAGTTTTTGGAGGGAAGGCATGAGGAGAGCAAGACTGAGCCAAACAGAACAAACCATCGACAGTTTCTGGCATGGATAAAACACAGCCTCTCCGTCTGCATTGTTAAGTGAGGCTATAGAGAGTTGCCAACAAATATGCTTAATCTCTACGTTGTGTTCGAAGCGTTGCTCGCAAGGCCACCGGAGCAATGCTGTCGCAGTCTTTTCTTTTACGCGCTCGCACCGACACAAGCTCTCTTCTCTTCTGGCATGCTGTCATTATCACTATTTATCCCGTTTTCTGGCTCAGGAGGCAAGATTAGTAATTTGTCTCCTAATCTTTACTCTTACTCTCATGTGTGTCTTCGTAGTATGAATTAAAGTATGTCAAGTATATTGCAAAGTTGCTGCCGTCTCTGTCACGCAGATCTGTGAGGCTGGATGCACCATCAGGAGTTTGTGCCTGCAGCCCAAGCGTACCATGGGCTACCCCAGTGAATAGCCCAGAACTTTTGCTTTTGCACTTCTCCGAAACGCTGCTTCACACCAGCCTGGGGCACATGTATTAAAACATTGTCTTTTCACTTTACGTCTGTACCTTTTAAAATTCCAAGCACGCACCAGTAAACGTTCAAAAGAAGCCAACCTAAGTGCCCGACTTAAGATCTTGGCTTTGAACAATGGGTTTTTAAAATCCCTTGCTTAGGAATGTGTCTTGGCAAAGTCATGGCTTACTCCACATTTATCATTTGAGGTACCTATAGTAAAGCATGCAGGGCATCGAAAACCTGAAAAAATAGTGACAAGGAAATTTGTTTGAAACAAAATACTTGCTGTAGGTTTTGAGAACACCATGCTACTGGCAGTCCTCAGAATCTTGTTTTCGTCTCCCCAGTTCCTTCCCACGGCACTTGAGATTTAACCAAACCCCTAAACACGGTCTGTGGCCAAGTCTGACCAGGGGAGGTACCATCTACCCGGCGCTAGAGCCGGCCGACCGCTGCCCGTGCAACCTGAGGCCATTTGCTTCTTCGGAGCAGGTTTCTGGAAGAAGCTGGCCTTAAAAGCTATCCCGGGAAATAGAAAACGTCAGTCGAAATGACTAAATAAGGTTTGATTTCCAGGCGGGTTGAACTCGGGCACTTGTTAGCAGAGGAGCGGAGATTCCCAGCGGCCTTTCCCGGGCCGCCTTTCCCACGCCGCGTGGGCGCTGCGGCGCTCCC
>NW_010273556.1:0-10017 GCF_000690775.1 Eurypyga helias
CCCGCCGAGTTTCTCTTAAAAACACTTTCTCTTCCACCTCTGCACCCGAAATAGCGCATTTTCTGCATTAAGTGCATTCCGACATAAAACCTCCAACCGCAGTTTCCACGGGCAGCGATACTTGGTTGTCACGGCACCGGAGGTGGGCGCGTGCGTTACCACTTCCCCTCAGAGTTACAGCTCACGGAATGTTCACGATTCCTGCGCTTCTGCCGGTCTTTGGCTTCAAGTGTGGGGCTGAGATGGCCCAGACGCGTGACCCCGTCCCCGCTTGACCCACCCCGTCCGTCAGGAGGGTGGAAAGGCCAAGCTACCGACTGGATCTTGGCCTTAAGGAGCAGCTGCATGGCTCAGAAGTCTCGCGGGGCCCTTACAAAGCGGACGTGGCTGGTTCCCAAGTCCTCCCAGACCTGCGTTTCCAGTGCTGACGGCCCCTGGGGGACACCAGGCAGTGTATCCAACAGGCCTGGGGACGTTTCCTTCCTTACACCAAGTCCAATTTTGTAAATGTACGAGATCAAAGCTATACAGGCACACAACTCGTGGTTGTCCTTTTGTTCGTTTCCTCTTTCCTTCCTAATAAACAAGAGTGTTCTTGTTTCTTCCCTTTCTCCAGCTATTCCTTCCCGTTCCCGCTTGCCCTTTGTGGCACAATTGGCTTTGTTGTGCTGAAGGGCGTTATTGGCCGTTCCAAGTTGTTTTATAATATTTCTAGTGTTTCCTTCAAAGACAAATCTGAGGAAATTTGACATTTCCTCAACTGCAGCCTTTTCGGTTCTGTGCGACGACAGCGGAACGGACAGACCGGATCTTAAGGGCAAATATTCTAAAAGTCACAAAGTCATTACACTGCTAGACAGACAATGTAAACCACAATCACGTACCCTTAGAGAGGCCGTACAAAGGACAATCAGTTACCACTAGAGAGACAGTATAAACGACAGGCAGGTAAGGACACAGTTTCAATCCCATTAAGTCTATCAAGACTAATACTTAATTTGTTTTTCCTTCATTTTGAACTTCTGTGGTAAAATTAACATTTCCAAATACCGCGTCTATTATTGTTCCAAAAGTCAGAGGCTGTAGTAGTTCTTTGGCAGAACACATTATCCTTTTTCAACTTTAGTACATAGAATACTATTTCCAGTAGTGTGGGAATCTTCTGAGATTCCCTGCCAGCAATCCAAATTGAGAAGCTGGAGATAAAAAGGAGGAGAAGCAAGTAGAAAAGAACTGAAGCATGAATTCTTCCTTATTAACAGATTTTTTTCTTATTTCTTTCCTTTATGCTTGCCTTTTTTTTTTCTTTTTTACCAGAGAGGTAGTAGCAAATCAAGTAATTTTTCCATTCTCAGCTCAGTTTGTAATTATCATGTAAAAGATTAGTCAATACTCCCTAAGTGCAGGTGGCTTGAAGAAAACTTAATGAGTCTATTCTCACCGGTCTGTGATAATTTAAATCCAAATCACCACACTTTTTCAGAAGGTAACTCATGCTACCACCTATTCTACCTGTCCAGTCTCCCAGCAATCACGATAACACAGAAGTGGCCACTCAACGTGGGAATAAAGTTAGTAGCCTAAGAATTCCTTTTTTCTTTTGCACACAACTTACCCTGTACATCAGGCAGCAGACACACACCGAGCAGTGAGGCAGACAGAGGTACTCCACAGGAGCAAAACCTGCTACTCCAATCTAATTGCTTGGCAGAACTGACCCGTGAAACAAGACTTTCCTCACTCCGAAAACACCTGAATTTGGGTAATGGCTCTAATAGCTGCCATTATTCCAGGGGCTGTTTTAGCTGTCAGCTTTATTTTCCCAAATATCTGGAAAACAATGGAAATGAGCGTCATGATCCCAACTGCTTTCTGGTGCTGCAGCCTATGTCTCCACACGGTAAAGCCTAGGTAGTTAAACACAATTAAGGAGCTTTCACAAGTGCCTAATTTCAGGTCTGGGATTAAAGGATGTGGCCAAGCAGGATGCCTATTGACTGTTCGAGGGAAAAATTTGCTCCCCTTTTGTCTGGATTATATCACTCTGCAGGAATAAAGCATCACTACTTATCACATAGTTTTTTATCTATTGAAAAATAACAATATCTGCAGCCTTATGTATAAGAATCGAAGGTGTCTTGCTATTTATACAGATGAGTTGCAATCTCAGGAGGTTAAATGTTTCTGCTTCAGACATCTGTGAATTTGAGAAAATCAGCTGAATTACTGTCTCCTCCTGGTATTCAATTGTTTGGGTTCACTGACACTCCCCAAGATGCCTTTTAATCTCACGCCTTTCACCACCATGCGCACATCCCCGATTCTTCAGGGTAAAACTCAGCTTCCTCACCTCTCCCAGTGGGAAAGATAACACGATCATTATGCGCTGCAATAGGTTGCATTGTATCTTTATGTATTCTAGGCATTTCTTGTTCCCTTGAGTTTTATTACAGCCTGGCAATTTCCTTCCTCTCGCCCACTGATATGGCTGTTAGGCTATTGTTTTTGATTTCTTAGCTTTGGAAAAAAATTCCCCTTCAGAGATTCATTCACATCATTGGCAACGACTGCCAGCTCCAGCCAAGTATGTGGTTAACACGCCCCAAGGAAGGCACAAACTCATTCCCCGCCTGACTAGAAAACAAAATGTTCTGGAATCCCCCAAAGAAAAGACTGTCTTTGGACTGTTTTACCATATATGCTTATTCTGACTGTTACCTTCCCACGTAGAACATGTTTCTTATGGGTCAGGGAAAACGTGTGAAATTGGGGAGGCAAAGGGGTAATTACTAATTTTGTGCCAGTGCATCTTTTGCAGGGAAGTTACATTTTTGCAAATGGCACAATACCGGTCGGACACCCGGATAAGACACTGATCTCCTGTCTAAACTGGCATTTTGCAGCTCAAAATTTCAATTTCTGAAGTTATGTCCCAGAAGATGTGGAATACCAAATTATTTTTGCAAAAATCAAAGGTGAGAATGAAATGGCCGTTCTGTACAGTACCACTAATTGTGCTCCTTCTGAGGCAGAGTTCCCCACTGTCCCTATTCCTAGAGCTTCAGCGCAGATGCTGATGGTGACATAGAGAAATGAAGCGTGAGAATTGTGCTGCTGGATCATAATAATAGTTTTTAAGCTAAAACTCATCTTTGCTCTCTTAACCCAAGACTTTCCTTCCACAGACCGATTTTTCCTGCAGAGTCAAACTAGAAAGCCACGTACATGTAAACAGTTTCAGTGTCATCCTTACACTCAAACCCCTATAAACTGAAACGAACGGGAAGCCTACCGACTCCCGAATGCAGGGATACCACGCTTCCTCTGCTTATGCTCTACCCTCAGCTGTGACTTTCCTTGCTTTTGTGTTCCCTGTCACACATCCCTGATGGTCCCTGATGTGCTGAGTGCTGGTGTGAACATACTGTGAATACAGTGAGCCTTAAGAGTGAGAGGTTTCCAGATTATGTTAACGTGCAGAGATTGGGGGTGACAGGCCCCAGCTGCTCCCTGAACCATTGCTCTGGCGTGGGGAGATTAACCATTTCCTACGTCTTGGTTCCTGGCGGAAGGGAACATCTCCTCTTGACTGAGGGCACTTTATGGGATGTCCATGGGAAAGGCCTCATGGAGGACAGGTGGGATTGCTGAAATAACAGGTATTCCACGCTCCAGGATGCGTAGCAGGTTAGGAACATCGCACCCTGGCCGTCGTGTCAGGTAATGCCCAGCCAGTCACACACCAGCCCGCTTCCGGTGTCCTCGTTCCCAAGTTCAGAGCAATCTGCTAAAGCAAACAGTGAATTAGGTTATTTGCTATTCATTTACTAAGATTTCTGTGAAACACATCGATACAGACTCTCTGAAAAGTGCCAGTGAGGACAGTGAAAGCCATTTGTACTGAAACAGCCCCCGCTGCCCCGTGATGCTTACATGTACATTCTCATCCTCCTCATTTCCCCTCCCTGTCCCAAAGTGGAAAGACACGTATGGAGAGGGCATTCCTCTCCCTTACCGGCTGCTGAGCGACTCGAAAGGTGCAACTGGGGTGAGGAAGCACTGCCTGCCCGTCCTGCCAGACCCCGCCACTGGATACCAGGCTCTGCTGAACGTGGGTGAGGGGCATCGGGAGTGAGAGGACTCCCGCCAAGTCCCCAGAGCACCCCCTTTGCCCCAGGCAGAGTGTAGTGGATTAGAAGTGTCTGATAGAATATGAGCTGACAAAAACCTTCAAAATTGTTATAAAATACCATCTCAAATAAAAACAGATTCTTTGCTCAAGCCCGAAGGTCTTGCCCCAAAAAGACGCCGGCTCCGCAACGGAACAGCCCTGCTTGAAACGGGCTCTTTATCAGATAGTTTGTCTGTCTTCTGCTGGTTTATTTTTACTACGCACAACCTACAGATACTTGATTCCAGCCCCAGCACTTCGTTGGCAAAAGCTAAAAGAGCATATGGACCTGTCTAGATATTGGAGGTAGCCAGCAACAGTGTACAGATGTCCAAGCCCTAGCCTGAAAAAATTAAGGATGGGGAGGCGGGGAAAAACCTGCCCTGACAGGAGGCAATCTGGAGTCTAGTGCCGACCCCATTTGCATTTGCTTTGTTGTTATAATCGGGTTCAAAATGTAGCTGAAAGATTTTCTTCATTTGTACACAGGCAACCTCACGCCAGAAACCATTAGAAAAGGGAGGGTGGGTAAGAGAACGGGCTGGGCATGGGTAAAGAGGAAGACAAAAGAAACCCCACACCCTAAGAAAGAACACTTGCCATGGAAAAGTCTCTGCGGGTCATCTGGCACCGGTAGCCAGTTCAGCTCATCTTATTCCAAACATTTAATGTCCCTCATTAATCTCTGGGGGCCACTTCGAGTGGTACACCTACAAGTCACAAGATTTCACAAACAGCGGGGACTTTGTGACTCTGCCCTGTCATAACCCAGGGAGAACATGCAATGGTATCAGTATTTTCTCACCGAGTTGTTATTTTCAGAGGCAAAAAGCCAAACACTTGTGTAACGCAGCGTTACCGCTCCGTGCATCTGGGACATCGGTAAGGGGACAACGCTTGGGCTGGCAGCGGTGCGCTAGTCAAGAGCAGGGTATGCCCACAGAGAGGAGCCCGTTTAAACACGGTAAAGATTAAATACGATTTCAGTCCTCCCTTTTTGTAAGTAAATGGAGTAATTCTCTGAGCATGTGGAAAAATAATAAACAACCCTCTGCTGCCAGTAACAGGCCAGCAGTCCAGACTTTTTCTTAACTGGCAGTCAACTAGGCTAAGAAATCGCGAATAAACGCCTGACGTGCTATTTCTCTGCAGTCAGATACATGGTATTTATTTGTGAAATCCTACAAGAACCATCACAGCATTTGAATCCTGACCAAGGCAGGGGAAGACTCGCAACTCTTACAGTTTTTTCACTGCTGGCGTCGGTGTCGGGGTGCTTTGCAACCCTTCTCTCCCAGCTGAGCCTGGTGCAACCCTTCCACCAGCATCACAGCAGCTCTCCGCTGTAGGCGCGGATTTTATATGTTTGCAGGAAGATACGTGTCTGTGTGGTTTGGGTTTCCGTGTCTGTATAAACTGTAATTTGATTACAAAGAAATGTTGCACAGTTTAGTAGACTCAGTTCAGGCCTGGGAGCCAGGAATGCGCGGTGAACTCACTGCAGAGTTATGTAAGCCAAAATTCCCTATATCATCCTCTGGTTTTAGTCACATTTTGTTGCAGTCGGCCTGATTTTTCTGAGGAAGAGAGTATAAACAGCTCCCACTGACATTAGCGAGTCAGCTCAGCCCCTCCACGCTGGTAAATTGTCCCCTCGCATTGAAGCGCTCGGTGGCAGAGGCGGCTGCTTTTATAATCTGTCCTCACACGTTGACATTCATCCTCATTACTCCTCATGATCTGCTCTCCGGCTTTTAATGACCCTACTGAGCTAATGAGACGTTTAGTTCCCCCACCCAAGCACAACCACATGGATCAGATGGTATCAGGCGGCTCGCTGAAACCATTAAATCTCAGGCATGCGGAATATCCAGAAAGTTCCTGTTTTCAGCGTGTCGGGTTAAGTCTTCAAATGCAGAAGCGTACGGCACGCTCACATGATGTCAGCAGCCTGACAGAACAAACTGTCTTCTGCAGGCAAAATCCTGCCTATTTTTAACTTTAAAAAGATCTGCAGATGACTCTTCTTCCACTTGGTGTGGTTTTTCCTCCCTTCCTCCCCCTCCTCCCACAGGCTCTGCCTTGGTGCCATCACACAGCCATCCCGTATCACGGTAGACGCGATGGCACACGGTACGGATTCACAGCAGTGTCCCCCGTGTCCCAGAACCCGCAGTGGCCTCTTCCCACAGCGCAGCAGTCAACACCTGAGATGCTCCTGCTGAGACACCCCCGGACTCTCTTTTACCTTCATACATCAAAAACCCAGGATGCCCAGGGATGCCGAACGCCCTTCCCCAGCTGCAGGGATGGGATGTGAGCACGGCCCCGGGAGGAACGGCCTCGCCGGGTGCGGAGTGGGACCTGAGGGTGCAGCACGGTGAGAGACAGCACGCAGAGATGGGCTCTCCTGGGAGACCCACTCGCTTCTCCTTTCGGCACAGAAAATGAGGAGGGTCCCTCACTGCAAACCCCATCATCCTACCCCAAGGCCACGCAGTGTCTCCCAGGAGGGATCTCAGCCTGGAGAGGAGGCTGCAACCAACCTACAACCACTCCTGGAATGCGTATAGGGGGGTGTAAATATGGGGAGAGGGAAGTGTTACTCCATCCTGTGCTTTTCACGTAGGTGATTGCACTGGTTGGGTTTGCAAATGCTCAAAGTGCAAGCCTTCGTGGTCTTCCCTGAATGAAAGGAAGCATTGTGTGTGACACACAGGAAGAACTTCCTTTACTGTAACTCGCAGAGAGCAAAGGAAACAAGAGCAGAACAGCAGCTAGAGGAAGGTCAGATGATGGGATGAATCACACGGTGATGCAAGTGACGGAGTGTGCAGCTCAGTGCGCCGCCCAGCAAACCAGATGCCACCCAAGTACACAAATATCACTTATCCACCATCACTTACCCTGCATGGGAGTGAGCTCTGTCACCCAGGGCAGAACAGGCTGCTTTTTTTTGGATTCTTACTATGACACTGGGAGTTTAAATATCAGGAAAAGCTCCATCAGGCAGGACAACAGGGACGATATCGAGGCAGAAGCAATTTCTTTAGATTTTCAGGCCTTTCATTCCCCCTAGGTGAAAGCCGAGACGCAAGCATTCCCCGGGCTGAACTGCCGATGAGGTCGGGGTATCGGCAGAGCTGTGTCTGCAAACTTATTTGCAGTTTCCATTAGAAAGGGGAACACAGTGAAACCAGCGCAGAGAGCTGCCTGGCCTGTAGGAAGCACTGACTGTGACTGCAGAAACACCGCGACACCAAAACAGCCTTGTCAAAGAAACGGTATCTTCAACACCTGCATATGAAATACCCGTGCAGCTGGAACCAGCAAACGCCGACTGTTCTGCAGAGCCAAATGGGGCTCACTGTGTGTTGGCACATCGCGGCTGAGCTGCCCTCCGAGGGCCCTAGCTTCCCTTGATCCATTGGGAATACTCCCAGTGCTGTACCAGCACGCTGAGCCAGGGATGGTACCAGCAGGCACCTCAGCATCAAACTGCTTTAGCGACTAACATTTTTCTCAGAGCTTTGGCTGGAGAGTGGGTTCTTTCCACAGAAGTCTGCGCTGCATCTGAACAGTTGGGTTTCATTCCTCTGTTTATCCAAGGCAAAATTGCCCCACCCCTGGAAGTGTCCAAGGCCAGGCTGGATGAGGCTTGGAGCAACCTGGTCTAGTGGAAGGTGTCCCTGCCCATGGCAGGGGGATGGCACTGGGGCGGCTTTGAGGTCCCTTCAGCCCAAACCATTCTGGGATTTGATGATTCTAGAATTGCCTTCACAGTAAAAGTGTTTTCTTTCCCATAAACAGTTGCTGCAGCAGTTGCTGTTTGTGAACCACCAACCAAGCCTGTCTCCAGGAGGGAATTACTCGTGCTGCACTTCTTGAAGCAGGTACCAAGAAAAACGGGAACAGTTTGTGATCTTGCAGCTAAGGAGACCTTGAGGTAGCAGGAACCACCCCAGAATTTTTTCCAGTTGTGGTATTCACCCCGTATTTCTGAGACCGATGACAAATGCATCGTGGGCTTGTGCCGAGTGCGTCTCGAGCCGGTGCTTTCGCAGACCGAAGGGTGAGCTGCCGCAGGACCCTGCAATCCCACGGGCTCGACATCTTCCCGGCGAGCCTGGGAGAAAACGCAGACAAGGATGTGACAGTGAATTGCAGTGTATTTGAAAAGTTGTATTTAGGTTAGGGATCAATTTCCTCCTAAAAATGCGAGTCTGATTCCATCGCATGGAAGAGCTGCCACTGCCAGGAGCAGCGGGGCTGCTGGCTAGCCCAGGTCAGGGCCCTTGGTTTTAATCCTAAATCAGTTCAAGCCTTCGGCTCTTAAAACTCTGTATCCGTTTCCATGGGAAGGGCCCGCTTTTCTCTAACCTATAATTTCAGAAATGGTTCGCAGATTTAAGCTGTATTTTGAAAAATAAATTTGCCTCCAGGCTGATGGCTTTTACAGCCTGCCCGGCCCCAGAACAATGTCACGTGAAGTGACAGAGAGCGAGACCTTTATTTAAGCTGTTGGAGCTGTACAAGAAAAACAAGCTTGGAGAATAAAGCTCACCGTCATTAATTATTGCGGCACGAGCAGCACGGCTGTAATTATCTTGTTCGCCAAGAATGTCTCCCGCAAATTTTATCAGTCATATTGCTAATACGTGCAAACAGGAGCCCTTAGTCTTCCAGCGCTTCTGGTAGTGATCAAAATTAGACAAGATTTCTAGTTACAGCTGCTATTAATAAATTTACTCCTTGAAAATTTGGTAATTTCTTAGGATTCAGCGTACTCAATAAGCTATTGAAAAATATAATTGCTCGTGGCTGTAATTTTGAAGCAATTATAGAAGAATTGCTGAATTCAGTCTTTCCAGATGCCTCAAAGTTCTCCAAAGCGAAAAGCATCTCTGGCAGGAAAAATCAAGCACTCGAGCCCAGTTGCACCCCTTTCCCAAAGTCACTGTTTGTAACCCCCTTCGCAGCGCAATGACCTGTCGCAGTCCCCGCGCCGGAGCCTTTCACCGAGGGGGTTTGCCCCTCGCCAGGTCCCACGTGTCCGAAGCTCCGGTTCCAGTGGGCTGGTACCGGCGCTGGGAGCTGACCCCGTGACGTGCCGTCGCCATCCCATCGGACTCGGGCTTTCCCTCCGTGCGGTCTTGCCACTCCTTTCTGTGCTGGCTCTGCGCCGTTTATAAACCGCTTTTCTTTCGGTGACATCAGTGGAAACGTTCTAGACATCCATCCCATTAGCCACGAGAACTAAAATGACATGTCTTCAGGAAGCAAGATGCTCCTTTCCCAAGGGCAAGCTCTCGCCCGTCTTTCTCAGCCCGACTCCACGCTTCCATAAGAAACACCCTTTCATTTTCTATGCCATTCAAGGAAAACGTTTGTTTTCCATTAACGGGCTGCGACAAACCCCACCTTCAGCTACGCCGCCTGGCCCCAGCGACGCCACGAGCGACGCAGACGCGTGCCTCAGGATGGGACATCGCAGCAGCATCCCGCACCTCCTCAGCGGTTTTCCTGAAGGAAAAAAGGCAGAGCCTGTCCCGCCAGCAGCACAAAATCTCACGCTGAGGAGTTAGCAAGGAAGAGAAAGCAAGTTCCAGATTAAACAGACACTCTGGTTACGGTGGTTGGAAACTCAGCAATGGGAGCAGCCAGAGGCACAGCGGTCGGAGAAAGTTCCTCTCTCTCAGCGGTTTAGAAAGCGCAGGATGGATGAAATCTTGAAACAAAAAGCTACCAGCACTGAACAGTGTCCTTACGGGCTAAATCCTGGTGGGCCCAGGGATGGCTCCGACCTGCGGCGCCGCGGGGGCTCCCCCGGCCCGGCCCTGGGCTCC
>NW_010273557.1:0-208 GCF_000690775.1 Eurypyga helias
CCGTCCCCTTTGCGTCGGCACCCGCCGTGCGTCTGCCCCTAACCGCCACCATCCCCACGCTGTCCCCTTGGGCTAACCCCAGCCCGGCCCCAACCGCCTCCCCAGCCCGGTATCCGGGCCCTCAGACCCTCATCCAGCCTCATCCAGCCCGGCCTTGGACACTTCCAGGGATGGGGCATCCACAGCTTCTCTGGGCAACCTGGCCCAG
>NW_010273557.1:284-32473 GCF_000690775.1 Eurypyga helias
GACCTGTCACTGCCTGCCCTTGGAAGAACTCCCCCCAACCTTCCTTGTAGCCCCCCAAGCACTGCAAGGTGCTCTTAAGGTCTCCCCGCAGCCTTCCCTTCTCCAACACTCTCCAGGTCCAGGCGCTCCTCTGGGTTTCTCTTTGCCCTTTCCCTTCCTATGGTTGTGCTGGAGAAGGAGGGTGCTCCTGTCCCACCCCCATCCCACAGGTCCCCATCCCATTGCATCAGTCTCCTCAGCACCCCAACCTCACGTGGCCTCAGTGACCTCCCCAAATCCCCACTGCAATGTCCTCCTGTCCCTCTCTTAAACGCAAGGATTCCCCATCCTCTGCACGTGTCCGTTCCTTCTGGGGGGTCACCACTTCACCCACCCTGCTCATACGGCATCAGCCAGACCAGCTGGCTGCTCTTTACGGGCTCAGCTCCTTGTTGGAGCAGACACACCTCTGGCAAGCTGAGGAAGCAGCTCCCAGCTCTGGTTTTGGGATCTGCCTGGGGCTGAGCTGCACCCCAGGCGGGTGTTTCACCCAAGGACCTGCTGGCAGGTTGGGGAAGCCGAATTCAAGGTCCTTCCCCCACTGGTTCCCTTCCTACCCGTTCACATTTGTTCGTTCATCATATCCATCTTTGCTGTCTTGTGCTGTCCTCTGTAGGTTACAATCTCCTCTCTTTCCTGCTGCTTTTTTTTTCCCCATTCTATAAGCATACTCTTTCCAGAAACTCCTTTTCCAGCTCCTTTACTCTCCCGTGGGCTCTTGCTCCTGCATCTTTCTGTGAGAATTTGAATTCTGCCCTTTCTCTCTTTTTTAATTATGGCAAAATATTCAGGGCTGCGGAACTGGCTGCCAGAGTTGCTGCTTCGCAGAGTCTAAATTTCAACAGGGGGAAAAAAAAAACAACCTATACCCAAGCAGGTGGAAAAGTGCATGAGTACAGATAAAATGCTTTTTCCAGGGAGGGAAAATTAATTTCAGAAGAGTGGGAGGACTTGGCATATATTAAATAAGCTGTCTGGGAAGCATGCATTTGGCCTTTCCGAGTGATGGCGAAGGTGTTCGAAAGTATGGCAAAGTCTGACAGACGCCGCTGGGTTTGAAACGGTTGGATCCTCCTGCAACGGAGAAAACAGCAGAAAAGAGACGGAAAGCAAAGCTTTGTGCGTCGCCCAGATGAATGCACTCTGATGCGCCCCCGTATGTGGCCAAATCAAAGTCATTTGCAGCGTGTGAAACCCCGGCACAAAGTTCTTCAAAGGGAGAAAACGCGGGTTGTAGATATAATGGGATCGGGGAGGATGTGATGCTGCAGGTCCCCGTGATGCTGAATTCAAATGTTGCGGATACTCCCCTGTTTTCTGCTGACTTAACTGTGGCAAGACATACAGATACGGGAATCAGTGAGACGAGCAGCAGCTCTCAACTTGACCAAAGTGAAGTCACGTGCGTAAGGGATGTATCATAATATATATGGAACATAAAATCCTCCTCCTGTCTGCAACTTTAAAATCTAATCAGTAAATACCTAGGTTAACTCTCACTAAGAAATAAGGACTCTGGGTCCTGTATTCTTGGGCGAGAGGCACCCATAATAAGCTTAAACTTTTGTTTTGCAGTATGATGGGATATAAATGGAAGCATTTCTCATTTCTTCAAACTTTTCTATGTAGCAAATTTGCTATATATGAGTTAGGAAAAAAAAACAACACACAACTCAGCACAGAAGTAATAAAACTATTTGATCTTATTATTTAAATAGAAGTGTAGGTGCACATTACGTTTTATGAACCAATAAGGGGGCAGAAGAGTCATCTGTTTTGATACAAAAACAACCCAAACTTATGTGATGAGACATACGGGTGGGAGAAGACAGCAGTTACGGATTTTAGCGTTGGCACAATAAAAGAGAAAAGCAATTGCTTGGGCAATATATGACATGATCCAACATATTGTTGAGACTCTCTCTCAATTTCTCAGTGCAGTTGTGGCCACCTGCGTCCGAGAAGGGTGAATTCAAGCTGGAAGATGTGCCGGGAAGAGCCAGGCGTTGCTCAGAGGCTAGCACAGTCTGTCTTTCTACTGAGAACTGGAAGAATTTGGCTTGTTTAGTTTAGCAAAATGAGACTGAAAGGGGAATATGTTTTCTGCCTATAAATACATCCTGGAAAGTAAATGCAAGCAAAGTGAAAGGCGGTGCGACACTGAAGGGCAACAGCAGAAGAGTAAATGAGTAGGAACTGGCCGTGAATATATTTAGTCTAGACATCGGAAGATCTTTCCAGTAGGAGTAACAGAAACTAAAAAAAGTAAGTAGTTTTAACACATAGCTCTGTAATTCTATGAAGGAAATTGCATACCAGTGTGGAACAATAAACAATTGGAATGAAAGCCCCCAAAAGGTTTTCCAGCCCAGACCATCTCTCCTTGGAAAGATCTTGTCCGTTCTGATGCGTGGTATGCTACGTTCCTTCCTGCATCAGGCGATGAGTCATGGAGACATGACTCCGTGGGTGGCCAGAAGCGATATCTCCACCGCTTACATCTTAATTCCTGATTATCCCATGATGTTCTCCAGCTCCTGCTCACTCACTTATCACACGGCAGGGATGTAGCCATGTTCAAAGCACCCCACGAACCCCTCGATTTCCCTGGGACCCACAGGCACCGCTGCTTGGTGGCTTTGGCCAAGGACATGGGAAAGATGCTTTGCCCCTTCAGTCAAGAAGAGCTGCAGCCCTGCTTTGCTGTACCACTGGCCCTTACAGAGTCCTTAGTCAGAGCCTGTTTCTTTTATTAGCCAACAGTATGTATTTTTAAGGGGTTTTTGGAAGTTGTGGGCGTCAATCACATTCATGTCAGTATCCCTCCTAAGTCGTATGTTTGAGGGGAGAAAGCTCTCATCCATGCTAAGCGGCAACCCATGCTTCCATCACGCTGGAGGCACTTGTGTCTGGAGGTCCGAGTAAACTCTGGGCGACCCTGCGATCTGCAAGTATTTATAAAACATGTTTAGCAAGGGCTTTTCCCTTGCAGCACTCAGAGCTGATCCGTCTGTGCCTTGCATTTCACGTTGTTTCTGTTCTTCCGAAGCACTATTGAGACATCAGGAAGGGGAGGCGTGTTGGGTACTCCAGCAGCACCCAGCCAACCAAGGCTCGGGATCATAACCTTCTTGTGCCGGGTGGCGAAAGGCTTTTTTCATCCTGATCAATACACTAATTGAGCTGTGTGGTCTTCTGTCTTCCAGGCATTTATTCAGATCAGGGGAACAAACATTATATATAGGGAGGTATGTAAGCTAGAATGAGAGTTGCGTAAATTTGGAACTACCTCATTTAAATAACTGAGGGATGGATCTAGCTGAGTGTTTGGTGTATGTGGAATACTCTGCTACCAGCACAGATAATTACAATTAATGGGGATTTACTTTAAGCAAAGTAGGTCAGAAAAAAATGACGTCTTATTGTGTCATTAGTTTCCATCAATTACTTCCGTGTTGTTTGCTCAGTTCCCAAGCCAAACGAGTGTGGGCTGACAGCCTTGCAAGCTCAACTTGGTATTGTCTCTAAAAATCAACCTGCATTATTTCTGCCTCATGCATCATCACTAACAATAAAGCATCCACCGCTGGAATATAGCAGGTGGCTTTGTTATTCATGCATGAGGCAGAAAAAACTTCAGCTTCCTTCGCCACGACATTAAAGTCTCCTCAGTATTAAAAACTGGGTATGTTGGTAAACTTAATAGCCATTTTGTGAGCTTGACTTAGAAGACACACTTAAGTCAGTCCTTCTGCTGATTAACTTCTGTGCTCCCTATTAAACTTTGAATGCTGCGTGTGTATATCGGGGAAGGTTTAACACGATGCTGCTTTGGCTGTTACGTGTCTCCCAGTGATGGCACATCGTGACATTAGGCTCTCTAGGAAAGGTGCAGAAGGTGCTAAATGTTATGCATTAAAATGCAAGCTCACAGTCATCCTAAGAGCTGCCTCTAAGAGACCCTGAGAAATGTTCTAGCACTTCTTTTTTTATTTGAGGGCTTAATTTCTGAGCTTTCGATTTAGCAATGTGATAGACTGATAAGTGTTATCAGCGACTGTCAATAATCACGTGTTATCTAGTCCCTACTGATAGCTTAAAATGACTGAATGTGGTGCATTCTCACAGCTGGACCAGGTGCTTGACTTCTAACCCCAGTTCCGTGCAACTCTATAATTTCACATGCAACTGAGTAGTTTTGAATGGCTTACACTTTCCAGGAAATAAATTAAAATTAAAGAATATATTTAGGCTCCAGAAGCCCAACCAGGGCAGGTCCTTTTCAAACTAAATATCCCCATCAGCCACCCTGGTATCACTCGCTGAGGTTTTAGCAGGATGGGGCTATCATGGTGAAAAGCATCTCAAACAAGAGGCTGTTCCTTAAAAACAGATTCCTCTTTCTGGCTATATTGTTGGCAAAATGGAGTCACTGATATAACCTGTGGAGATTGGGAAGGTCTTTAAAACATGCTCAGGTCCTCAGGTATTACATGACAAAAGCTGGATAACAATTCTCTACTAAATACGTAATTATGTGACTCCCAAACTTTTCTCTGTTGGACAGTAATATTACATTTAAATCTCTTCACACCTCATGACAAATTTAAGAATTAGTATGGTCTTGGGCAGTGTGCATTACCCAACTTCATAGTCCCTATTATCTAGATCCTACCTGTGGTGGCATGGTTTATTCATCTCTCCTCAGGTTTCCTTTAATCTCCTGAGAGCTAAAACTGTTTTCATTTATTACTACTCATCAAAAGGAACGTGTCTCTCTTGCTTTCAGAAACCTGCCATTTTTGGGACACCTTTTAAATGCAATCTGCCGAACCAGTGACATGGGACGCATGACTGTAGGGCCACCTGGGACCTGGGCTGTGCCGAATAGGGTGAGTGCAAGCAGCTTTCCGACCTGCCTGCTTTTCTTTGCAAAGCCTGGCAGTACTTGCAGCTTTCCCGTTAAACCAAGCACAGGCTAATCCCCTCAGCTGTGCTCTTTGAGGCACCAGTTACCCGGCAGGAAGAAGCAACATGACTTCATCAGCCAAAAAGGTGGTGAGCAGTGCAGAGAACTTATGTTTCTCCCCTTGGAAAAGCAGTAACAGCTAAGACCTCCAGTCTGATGGACTTGCTTGGTGCTTTTCCAAGCTGGGATTTAGGAAAAGCGACTACACAGCATTTCCTATCCCCCACCTCTCACCCCCCGGGGCTCCAATCATTGAATTGGCTATGAAGGGCAGGGGTGTATCTCATAGAGTAGCTGACTGCTATAGTCAGCGTGCCACACTGTTCTTCAGAGCTCAGGGGAAAATAAAGTTATCGGGTGATGCTTCCCCTGTTGAACTGGGCGCATGTAAAGGTTGGCCACTGTGCTGTTAGGAACTGCACGTAGCATATGAATTTTCTGTTCTTCTAGGTTACTGGGAAAGCCAATGTATAGCCATGGACCATGGGAGGAAGTACAGCTGGATTTCACACCTTAACTAAGGTGAAGTACATTCTCTGTAACATGACCCTCCTTTCCACGCACACCCCCGGATGCTCATTTTAATACCTGATAATGCTGCAAACTTCATCCAAACCCATGCATGTAACAGAATAAAGTATTTCCCTTTAATTCTGTCACTACAGAGTTGTTAACTGAATGCATGACCTTTTCTATCAAACCAAATAAAGACAGAATGTTGCATTAATCCCAACCTGTGTGGGTTTCTCCTTGGAAAGCAACAAGGAAAAGGCTGCTGGTGGTAGCTACTCTGGTGTCTGTAGCTTCTTCCATCACCTTTTAGCTGAAACGTCATCCCAAGCATTGCCTGTTTCTACTGTGAGCTATTACACCTTAGTGTCTCTACTTCCTCTTCATGGTCCTTCCTCTAGTCAAGGTACTGCAGAGAAATTGTCTTCCCCCCATTCCCCACTGATTTTGTGAGTTCCTCCTTGGTCCATTTTCCTAAAACTCTGTCCACACCAGGTCTGTTTGGTGTGCCCTTTTTCCTCTCAAGGACAGAATTTTCATTCCCATTTCATTCCTGTTATTTATGTTGGTTACATCTTTGCACCCCTTCTCTTCTCACCATGAATCAGGTGGGATTTCTCACTCACGTGTCATTTTGCACTCAGTAAATCTTTTGCCCCCTGCCTTGCCTCCACTGCAACCACCATTTATCCAACTTTGGTCCTGAATAAAATGCCTTGATCTGGTAGAGTCCCAATTCTAAGTCAGTGGGAGCTGGATTCAGCTCCAAACTGAGACATCTGCATTCATGCGTGAGTTAGGTGCCCAAGTTCCCATCATAGTCAGGAAGGGGTTCTGTTCAGTTGCCCACATGCAGACATCTACTGGCATTTGAAAGGCCCCAGGGAATCTCAGCTGATGTTCAAAAAAGACTTGGGCCTCCTGTACCTCCTGGATCATACCCATCAGTCTTGGAACAGGATGTCCCGGCCACTGTGGGGCATCCCAAGTGGCAGTAGACATTCAGAAACTGCACCTAGCCCAGAGTACTCTGCTATTAGTTTTGGTAGGAGCAGGGTTAGGCCCCCAATGCACATCCACCTGTACCTATTACCGATGTTGGTTCTAGGCACAGGCAAGATCTGTTTCTCACTAAGAACTGCCAGCTTCTTCTCAACAGCAGCGGAATTAACAAGCTGGCTTCTCCAGGGATCTTCCCACCCCATGTCCCTGTCCCTTCTGATTCATCCTCTCTTGGCAGGAGTAGGCTCTAGTTTCAGGCAGCAACATTGACTTTTTACCTGTTTTGAAGAGAATCGTTCATCTGGCTTTTCCACTTGGCATTAAGTGATATAAGAAGATGGAGTATAAATATTGTTTATTCTATAGCTGAGCAAAGATCTGTTTTGTAGGATATCAGATGCCCTTACTTCCTTTTATTCTCTTGCCACATTATTATTATTTATTCTCTCACCATTATTATTATTTTTTACTTCCTTTTATTTTCTCACCATATTAAAACCATCACCATTTCCCTTTCTCTATTCTTTTAATGCTCTCAATTAATTTGGCTTTGCAAAAGTAATTTAATATCTCAGGTGTCAGATGAAATTCACCCAGCTTGAAATGGACGCTAAAGGTCTCATCTGTATGTTAAAAATGATCATGTGGCTATTTCAGACAACGCCTAAAAATTAAGTATTGCTAGTCTGAAATCTTGGTTCAGGCACACACTGTGCTTTCTGATATGTGCACATCACCAGTGTACCCAGCTTTGGCAAGTGCTCTTATCATTTCTTCCATCTGCCAGCACACATGATATTTCTGAATCTGTTAATTAAGGAACTCAAGTTTTGCCCTAAGATACCAGAGTGACTGGTTCAGTTTCTTTGCAGGAAAAACTAATGCTTGCCTTGTCCATAATTACCTAAATTGTTGAGAAAAATGGTTCTGCTTTCATGTTGATTCACTTTTGTAATTTCATTGCCGAGCCTAAGTGTGGCACCCATTTAAATTATCTCCTACTCTCATTTTACTCAAGACATGTTATTTGCTAACAAAGATTCAATATGGAAAAATGGGAAGGTGACAACTACCTCCTTCATCAATGCAAATGACAATAATCTCCTCTCTTCCACCATGTGAAAATAAACATTGAATCATCCCAGGCAGAAATACCCTTCTGCATTTAGAAATATGGATATGGAAAGGCGACACCTGCTCTCATTTATGTAGTCATAAAACTCAAGTTTATCTAGTGATTCCGTGGCAAATACTTTAGGAGATCAACAGCAGTACGGACTCAGACTCCAAGTGTCCCCAGAGTTTATCCCAAGAATATGCACATTCTTCACTCTTTGGTTATATTTGCACTTGAAAATGGAAGATTAATTTTTGTTCTGTTAAATTATTGAAATTATTTATACTAAAGATCATCCCATACAGCAACTCTGCTTTTAATTCCTGCTTTTGGTACCTCTCTGATATTATTACTAACCTCTGCACAGCTTCTAAAGCAGCTTTAAACCTCCCACAAGCGATCACCTCCTGTAATAAGTGCTGTTGGGTCTGCAGAGACTTGTGGTGAGAGTGGGCTCTGGGTGATGGTCTTTTTTGTCAGACACTCAGCCACTGGGAAGAGCACTTGGAAACCTTTGCCAGCACATGTCTAGATCATAGAATCACAGAATACTTTGGGTTGGAAGGGACCTTAAAGATCGTGTATTTCCAACCCCCATGCCATGATGTCCACTTTAAATCTCCCCGCTTTCAATTTAAACCCATTACCCCTTGTCCTGTCACTTCTGGCCCTTGTAAAAAGTCCCTCCTCCAGCTTTCTCGTAGGCCCTCTTCAAGTGTGCAGTTCTGCATGGTAAGTAGTCATCCCAGAGAGGGTGGGGAGGCACTGGAACAGGTGGCCCAGAGAAGCTGTGGATGCCCCATCCCTGGAAGTGTCCAAGACCAGGCTGGATGAGGCTTGGAGCAACCTGGTCTAGTGGAAGGTGTCCCTGCCCATGGCAGGGGGGTTGGAACTGGGTGATCTTTAAGGTCCCATCCAATCCAAACCATTCTGTGATTCCATGATCAGTACTTGAATTGCCTCTTTGGAAATACTTCTTGAAGGCTTTTTCAGTGGTGCTGGGATTTCCTCTGTACTGGATGCCAAAAATGCATCTCCTCCTAGTACTCTCTTCCTGGAAGAGTGTCTTCACATTCCAACAACAATCTACTTTGTGGTTTGAAATGGAAGGACCATGAAGAAGTGCAGGGGTGCCTTCTGCAAAACAAGGGATCATTCCCTCTTGGGAGCACAATAGGGAGCTTTTTATCTCACATTTGATTAAAAAAAATCCCTGACCTGCCACAGGAAACAGCTTTCAACGTATTAAATCCTGACCAGTGCTGGACTCCACAGTCTTTACCTGGGATAGAAAATGGGTAGGTTTCCTCAGGGAGCAGGATGACTGAGAAGAGCTTTGTATGTGACTGTGGTCACCAACGTGAGTGTGTTCAAGAGGATGAAAGTTTGTGAAAAATGTGGAATTCTGCATGGTAAGATGTGGTGTGATTATTAGGTCTGTTATAAGGGATATAACTCCAGTTATCAAATGGATGTTTCTTTCATCATGTACCTGCACATCCATGAGGCTACAGACGGAGGTAGACCAAGTTTTGAAGGAGCTCATGACAGTCCGTGACTTCCAGAGCATCAGCTAACTGCAACGATGTCTTTGCCTCCTGGATCCCCATGAATCCTCTCACTGGGACTGAGCAAACCTTCCCAACAAAGACAATGCCATTGTGGATTTAGCAGGAGCGCAGCAGGACCCGCAGCCCCCTTACCCTCCCTGGCAGACTGATTCTACACAAGAGCAGCACCCCCTTGGCTCACAGCTTCGCTCAGCCCCACTCAGGCTGTTGGAAGTGTCCACACGAGTGGGCATCTCTGTGGGACCTGAGTCTGAAAGGTGTTTTGTTAGACATGAGGGTCCAACTGCTGTGTAAAACTTCTGTAGGGAGCCAAGAGTGCAAATCCTCAAACAAGATGGGAAAACAGTCAGAAAATCATCCTGGGATGGATTTGGCTACACTGTGCCATAACCCTGCAAAACAAAACAGAGAGGGAACCCCTGGGAAGTTACTTTTGGAAGGACTAAAAGCTTTTTGCTCAAAAGTGACTGCATGAAATAACACTACGCTGCTTCTCAGATTATATCCTTCTTAGTATAGCAAATACTTACATTATCTTGGAGGTTGGGTTGCTTTTTTTTTTTTTTGCAAGAGTTTTTTGAGGTTTTGGAGTGTTTGTTTTTTGAGGACATGAGGGAGGCTCCTGGGTTCTGCCATGGACAGGCAGCATGGGCAGAACTCCCAGGTCCTTCTGCATTGCTCCCTTTCATACTGATTTTCAGCCCCGTCACAAAATATGGGACATATCATGTCACTATTACCTACACAGGGCAAATAAATAAAACGCGCACATAGCTCTGTGAAGCTTGCATGAAAGACAAAAGTAAACTACTCCAAAGGCAGCCCTGCTGAAAATACAAGTTCTCCAGGCTCTGCTGGCTTCTCTTTTGATTCCTCCTTGTGCTTTGAGCCATTCTTGTCTCTGCAAGGATGGGTGTTTAGATGCTCGCCTTCTAATCAGCCACATTACAGCCTTTTCCAGTATCTTCTGCCAAATTGGAGGGGGAAAAAAGAGAAAGTCTTTTTTTTAAAAAAGAGAGGGAGGCTAATGGTTGAAAAGACATATGTGTTTAGTGTTGTTGGCAGATTTGTAAACTTATTAGTGCCTCCACACACCATGTAATTAAGATCTACTGGTAATTAGTCAATAGTTAAAAATAGGGGTTGGTATTGTGTTACTGAAAACGCCTACAAAATAATGTGTTCTCTGCACTCAAGATGCAGTTCGTGTCTCTAAAAAATGTTAATTTTAAAAAATACATTTTTGTTTCAGAGCCAGATTTTTTAGCAAAGTACATTTCAGCCTCTGCGTGTGTGTGTGTTCAACCTATTCATCTTTGTGCATTTATGCATGTTTGTGTGATGTCCAAAGAGACTGACTGCCTGTTTTGTCTTGGATAAAAATGTTGAGCTATAAAACTGCAGACTCGACACTGCCACAGAGGGAATGGAAGCTTTTCTCATTTGTAGATTCCCATTGAAACAAACCTGCTCATCAAAGGAAATTGTTCAAAAATCCACAGGAATGGCAGATGTGCAGCACCATGGGGCAGATGTCTGATGTTTGGAGGGTTGTGCATGTATTTTCTAAATATTCAGGGATTACCACAGCCTATAGATATAATCCTTTAGTAACCTGAAATGTCAAAGACAATGCAGAAGCTCTAATACCTTGTAGCAATCAGTTTGACCAAACTGCCCTGTAAGAGCAGGCATTCCCATACGCAATTGGAGTCACTTATCCCATGAAAGAAAACCCAAAAGAAATGATGTGGGTTTGGGATTTCTCAACTCCTGCTTTATAAAGTGGTCCAGAGCTGTGTGAGAGTTGCTGGGTGATGTTCTGAAAGGGCGTCTCGTTTGGCTGTCATAAGCAATCTGCCGTGATTTGTTGTGCAGACAGGCATTTGTCTCGAGTAATCCAAAGGGCTTATTTTGATTGCTTGATAGATCCAAGGAATGTGTAGTCGACTCAATGGGGGATTCATTTATTATGCTCCCAAACCACTCCTAAATCTTTCCTTATGTCATGTCAACGGATTTGTCAGGCCACCCTCGCATAGCAGTGATGCGCTGGTGGAGGAAATTCACCCTTGCCAAGCAGAGTTAGTTGCTGTGTTTACAGACCTAGTTGTGAAGTATCAGTGGTGACTGAAATTCTGCTGCAGGAAATGAAGTGGACTTCGTTTCATGCCCTTGAGAGAAGCATCTTCTGTTGATCTTAGGAAATAAAAAAACCTATGCCAATTCCACAGTAAAGCAGAAAAGACAAAGCCTAGAGAGTCCTAGCAAGGGCCAACAAAGTTATTTCACGGGTTGTTCATGATAGGCACATGAGTTAACATCTAGAAGCCCTCTGAGGATGCATGCCACACAGATATGAGGTATCACTACCTCTGAGTTCACGGTAAGATTTGTAGCGAGGTTTCTTTGATGCCGAAGGTGAATTTCTATTTCATTGTGTTCAACTCTGGAATTTATAGAGTGAGATTTTTGCTCAAACACTTCGATAGCCATTGAAACTAATTTTCAGGTGTAAATAACATTTTCAGGTATGAATGTGCCCTTTCTCCAACCTGTTCCAATGTCCTCTTCCCTGACTGGTTAGGTATGGCAGTTAACCAACACGTGGCAAGTACTTTGGGAATGTCATGAAGTTATTTACATTGAATCCACAATCAAAGCAAACTATATGATGATAATTAAAATGTATACATGTATATCAGTGATGCTGATTTTTCTTAATCAAACAAAATCACTGATTGTAGAAACAATCCAAACAAAATGAAACCAACCATCTTTGAAGACGGACTAGGTTTAAGAACTGTGAAACAGTTGTGGTGAGGAAATGACAGAAATCCATTAGAATCATAGGACGGTTTGGGTTGGAAGGGACCTTAAAGATCACCTAGTTCCAACCCCCCTGCCATGGGCAGGGACACCCTGAGTGTATTACATTCTGGTGTGGAATTATTTTTATTTTTTAATTAAAGAGCACATAATCAGTGACTCTTACACACCCTGACTGTATTAGTTTTATTATCATTAAGTGTTACATTCTGGTGTGGAATTATTTTTATTTTTTAATTAAAGAGCACATAATCAGTGACTCTTACAACATGGGAGACTATTTTTCCCCAGGATTACCCTTCCATTGGAAAACACTGGTTTAGGAGTAAATGAGCTCTGTGGCAGAGGAACATTGCAGGAGACATGCTGATGCAGTTGGCCATGCTGTGTAACAGCCTCGAAGAGGAAACAGTGGGGACCCTTCATTTGTAGCTGTTCCTGTCATCTTTAACCTTGACTGGGAGAAGACATGAATAGGATGTCTCTCCTCTCCGTGGGATCCAGCAGAAACTGGCCAAGGGATGAGGAGTTCTTGCAGGGGGTTAGGAATAATAAGGACATGGAAAACCAGAGCTGAGCATTCTGAGGATGTGATCTCCCAAGCCTTACTTCCTCAAGAAACCAGGAAGATATAAAACAGGCTTTATTCCCTTCGTTTTCTCTTTTTCACTTCTTCAAGCTCTTTATAAATCACCATCCCCAAGTCTTACTGCCCAGCTTGGGTTCACTTGGGACTCAAAGTCAACACAGCCTGCAGATGCACCTCGGGGTGGATGCACATTTCTTTCTGAGAAAAGCTTCATTCATCAGCTGATCGGTCATCGCTGGGGACCGCCCGCTGATCACCGGTCATGCCAGTGCTTGGAATCAAGTCCCTGCATGCAAAACTGCTGGAGCATGAGAACCTCTGAGACACCCAGTCACTGAGGCTGGACAGTGAGGAACCTCTCCCATGGGACTCCTGACATGTTCTGCACGGGCTGTCCCAGAGCTCTGTGCAGCACAGACTGCAAAACCCTGGAGGGCTTGAGGATTGTGAATGGGGACCAACCCTTCACCATCTCTTTCAGAATGCGAACAAGGAAGAAAAGCCCATTGCGCCAAATAGCAACAGGCTCAAGGAATCCCCTGAGCTGAAAATGACCAGAAAGTGGGAAATTAGTAGAGGTATGTGTCATATGTGCTTGCCCCATTCTTACTTTTCTTATAGGGACCTGTTAATGGCCAAAACCTGGGAGAAAACACTAGGTGCATCCTTGGTTTTAACAAATCCATCAGTCTGGCCCACTGCGAGATGAGGTTGGAGTAGCCCCCATCCTACTGTCTCTGCGATATATAATCCATTGGTGTTTGCTTCACAGTGATGTCTTTTCTTCTCTATTAGAAGTTTTGCTTTGAAAAGCAGTTCTGATGACTCTGATTTATGATGACAGCAACTTCAGTGGCATTTAAAGAGACTGGAAGAGATAAATAAGCTTGAAGTTTGCTTAATAAAGCAGTGGAAAAATTGTCCATCCCTATAAAGTTCCTAAATAGTAAGCCAAGCATGGGAATTTCTCACCTTGTTTTAGATATCTAGAAGTTTGACATCTTGTTCAAGCTGGTCTTTCAAAGTTTCTCTGCAGGACTTGGAGAAGATGCTAGCACATCTAGAAGGCAATTCCTCTCCCTGTTTTAGGCATGCACTTTAGGACAGGAGGAATCATGCTCTGGAGATGCCCATCCTCTTTCTGCAGAGCACTGCACAAGAAATATAACAGACAGAGCACTGCACAAGAAATATAACTTGTAGAGAGCTGAAGTTAGGCAAGAGCAACCCAGAATAGGCACATTGAGCAAAGCCATGTTCAGAGATAGACCTGTCCCCCGACAGCTCTGGATACTTGATTAGGTGACACTTTTGAGTCTTGCTTTTTGGGTTGCCAGAGCCTTAGAGCCATGAATGGTGTGCTTGGTTTTAGGGTGAGTGTCACAAAGTACTCCTTGCAGCATCTCCCGTGGGAAACCAAGCCAGCCAGTAGAGGAGAAACCCACCTCCTGCCCTGTGCAGGTGATGGTCAGTGTAATACAGGTGAAAACCTGGGGAGGTCGATCAAAGCAGGAGGATAGCAAGGAGTTCTCAAAGAGAAGTATGAGGAACTCAGTTATCTGCTAGTTAAGCTGATAAAAAGGGGCATGGGGGATTCTGCAGCACAAATGCTCAGGTTGAACCTCTGAGAGGATAACAAGCTCTGGCATTTTTAGGGCAGAAAGAAAAAAAGAAAAAAGAAAAAAAGAAAGAAGCTGAAACAGCAGCAAACAATAACTCCTGATCTAAATCTTACAGATCACTGTACTCCCAATGAAACCAACAGGGCAATGGTCCAGGTAAGGGCTGCAAAACTGGGCCTGTTGGATGAGACCTACCCTGACCCAAAAAGTTCTTAATTGTCCTTCTAGCTCCAGCAGAGTCTGTGCAGCCTTGACTCCTCAGATCCTCCAGTACTCCACCTGGAAGAGAAGAAAGAATTCCCATTCCTCTGAGACACAGAGACTTAATTCATAGATCTGAACACTAAGAGTAGTTCTGCTGATCCTGCATAAGACAGGTCAGAAAACCCCACCAAGAAACTTCTACGTTACAGAAAATACATTTCTCTCTTTGTGAGACATGGCACTCACTGCAGCTTCCAGTAACCACTGCTCAACTGCTCCGCAAGGTGAAGATGCAGAGCGTCTGTTGTGCTAGCTATTAATTAATTAACATTCAAGAGAGAAGCTGCCGGTTCCACTTGTGCGAGCAAGATGCTCCCTGCACTGTGTGCTGCAGCTCACGCCTGCCACCGGATCCAGAGCAAGATGGCAGCTGGGCTGGGCTGGCAGGATGTGAGACAACTAAGTCTTAATTTCAGGAGCTGTGTTAGTGTTGTGACACACCAGGGACTAGTGCGCACCCCACGTTCCTTGCCCCACGTTTCTCACAGGGAATGCAATACCATCACATTGCTCATGTGTGCTTTCAGCTGTTTCCACCTCTTTGTTGACCGTTCTTTTATCAGGTCTTGGATAAATTTAAGCAAATGCCTGAGACATGTCTGTGTGGCAGAATATTTAAGCACGAGCTTTCAGTGCCACTTGATTCAAGGAGCACAGAGAGGCTTCAGATTAATTTTGGGTGTAATGCTTTGCTGAATCAGGACCTTGCCATTCCACTGCAAAAGACATCCACTTAGGTACAGAGAAGTGCAGGGCAATAGGTCATCCCATGTGTTGCAGGAGACACAAGCTAACACGGTCTTTGCAGATACAAATGTGGCTGCAAGGAAGGTGCAATAAGGTCTCCCCGGAGCCTTCCCTTCTCAGGGCTGAACAAGCCCAACTCTCCCAGCCTGTCCTCATGGCAGAGGGGGCCCAGCCCTTGGAGCATCTCCATGGCCTCCTCTGGACTCACTCCAACCAGTCGATATCCTTCTTATGTTGAGGGCTCCACAGCTGGACCCAGAACTGCAGGGGGTGTCTCATGAGAGTGGAACAGAGGGGTAGAATCCCCTCCCTCGACCTGCTGGCGATGCTCCTCTGGATCCAGCCCAGGATACGGTTGGCTTTCTGGGCTGCCAGCGTACACGGCCAGCTCGGGCTTCTCTTCTCATCCAGCATTACCCCCAAGTCCTTCTCCTCAGGGCTTCTCTCAACCCATTCTCTGCCCAGCCTGTCCTTGTGCTTGGGATTGCCCCAACCCAGGTGCAGGACCTTGCCCTTGGCCTTGTTAAACTCCATGAGGTTGGCAGTGGCCCACCTCTCCAGCCTGTCCAGGTCCCTCTGGATGGCATCCCTTCCCTCCGGCGTGTCTACCGTGCCGCACAACTTGGTGTCGTCGGCAAACTTGCTGAGGGTGCACTCAATGCCGTCATCCATGTCACCGACAAAGATGTTAAACAGCACAGGCCCCAACACCGACCCCTGAGGAACGCCACTCGTCACCGATCTCCACTCGGACATTGAGCTGTTGACCACCACTCTCTGAGTGCGGCCATCCAGCCAGTTCTTTATCCATCGAGCGGTCCGTCTGTCAAATCCATGTCTCTCCAGTTTAGAGACAAGGATGAAACTAAAGAAACATGAACAGGATAGTCTTGAGGCTTGACCATCCCCAGATCTTCCCTTCACTCTGAATGAGGAGGATCCACCTAATGACTCTTTGATCAAGTTCAATTTGTTATTCAACATTCAGAAAATGTTACTGTGTAATCTGTGGCTTCCCAACCATTTTCCAGGACCTATCTTTTTTTTTCTTCAGAAGAGCTTAGATGTGTCAACGAAAAACTTGCGCCGGGGAAGGATGCTGGGCTGAGCAGGCTGTATGGGCTCTATGAACAGAAATGATCGATGTATTTCACAGCCGACTGCCAGCACTGCAGCAAAGCTTGTTTTCTTTAAAGCCATGTGTACTTTAACCCAGTGCTTGGCGAATTGCAAATCCGAGTGCATTTGACAGTGTGAAGGCAGTGTAACAGTCTGGCGGCTGGTACCCCAGTGGGAAATCCTGCGCCTGGCTCGTGTTGGCTCGCTACGTCAGGGAGCCGCAATCATGACCGGAGGTGATACCTTCATTTTCAGGTGCAACTGTTCTTTCAGCTATTTACCTTCCAAAATGACTCTTTATTGCTATGTGTGAAAACCTTCACCACTGTGCAAAATTACTGTGCATCAGATGGGAACAGTTTCCTGGCGCTGCTTTTCAATAGAATATTTCACAGTTCTCTGCTTGCTGGGAAACATCCATTTCTGCTCCAGCCTGTGCTGACCCGCAGAAGTTACATGTTTTCACAGCCTCCTGATGCAGAGCTTGGGTCCTGTAATCAAAGATGCAGCCACTCCAACATGAGGTTTGAAGAGCACTAATTCCCCTGTACCACAGTGGGCGTTTTTGTCTGACCAGTGTTCACACTACTGGATGATGCCATGTTCTCCAAGGTGCTGCTTGTCTGTACCATCTTCTTACCTCCAAACATCCCAACTCCGCAATGCCTTGTTTACATTGCAATGTCAAAGAGTTGTCTTGTTGACACATCGCTTTTTGTCTCTTACATATGGTGGAAAATTTAGTTGGGTTAGGTCTGCACAGATTCTGGTTTTCAAGATTTATCCACATAAATGCATGTAGACCACAATCATCCACCCCCAGCAGGACACCCACCAAGGTGTTATGTTACCTCTGTGGTTTGCAGGTGTGGTAGCACCATGGCTGGTCTTCTCATGAACACCAATGGGTTATCATAGAATCATAGGATGGTTTGGGTCGGGAGGGACCTTAAAGATCATCTAGTTCCAACCCCCTGCCATGGACAGGGACACCTTCCACTAGACCAGGTTGCTCCAAGCCTCATCCAGCCTGGCCTTGAACACTTCCAGGGATGGGGCATCCACAGCTTCTCTGGGCAACCTGTCCCAGTGCCTCCCCACCCTCTCTGGGAAGAATTTCTTCCTGATGTCCAATCTCAATCTCACTCTTTAAGTTTGAACTTGTTACCCCTTGTCCTGTCACTACAGACCCTTGGAACAAGTACCCCCCAGCTTCCTTGTAGCACAACACCACCCCCCCCTCCCAAGGCACTCGAAAGGGCTCTAAGGTCTCCCCAGAGCCTTCTCTTCTCCAGGCTGAACACCCCCAACTCTCCCAACCTCTCCCAACCTGTCCCTGTAGCAGAGGGGTTCCAACCCTCGGAGCATCTCTGTGGCCTCCTCTGGACTCATTCCAAGAGGTCTGTATCCTTCTGCTGTTGAGGGCCCCCAAGCTGGACAAAGAACTGCAGGGGAGGGTCTCACAAGAGCAGAGGGGGAGAATCCCCTCCCTCGCCCTGCTGGCCACACTTCTCCTGATCCAGCCCAGGATACGGTTGGCTTTGTGGGCTGCCAGTGCACACTGCTGGCTCATGGCCAGCTTTTCATCCTCCAGCACCCCCAAGTCCTTCTCTTCAGGGCTGCTCTCAAGCCATTGGGAGGGAGGTTCAGTGTTTTAGTGTTCACTGGAGACTGAGAGCTTCTTCATCAGTCCTCATCCTTGAATTGAGCCAAGTGCCACCTGCAGTCTCCGAGGATATTTCAGACTCCATTGCATAAGTGCCCTCTGGTTGTTTCTTGATGTTTCAGACTCTGGTTTGCTGCTGAGGCTATGTCCTGAACCGCATATATCTCCAAATGTGGCAGTAAAATGGCTCACTGTAGCACATTAATCACACACTTCTCCTTTCGTGTTCTTCCCAGATCTTGCACAGGAATTGCCATACCCAGTTAGACCGCCGGCTCATCAAATCCTGCTTCATGCCTCCAGCAATGGCCAAAACCTGAGGCTTCAGAGGTTACCTCAGTAGCACGCCAAACTAACTGCACAGTCCTGGGTGTGCAGGTGGAAAACCTCTTTCCTGGCTGGTGCAGAAGATCCACTTAAGCGCTGAAGCATGAGATTTGATTACCTTTATTACAGGATATTCTCATGCAGAGCTACAAATGTTCATGGTCATGCAATTATCCAGTCACGGCAGTTGACTCAGTGACCTTCTTTGGCAATGAAGTCCTTAAATTGCCTATATACAGTGGAGGGGCCTCTGATTTGCTCACCTCCATTGAACTTCCATGAGTGACATCCAGTGACTTATATTATACATGGCAGAGTAAAATGGAAAGAAAATTTCAGACCTGCTATTCCCTTGTTTTCATTTGAATAACCTCAAACTCTTATTTCGTCTGTACAAAACACTTCTGGATTTTTGAGCATTTTCTTTCCTCAAACAAGATTATACTTGTGCTGCTCTTCAGGCTTTTGCAGCACCCTGGAGCAAAGGTGAATATCACCCATGAAATGTCCAACATCCTTTGGCTTCTCTGGGTAGAGATTTCAGATATGTTTGGGAAAAGACATGGCTATTATACAAATGCAAGAAGGAAGGTCACTTCAAGGGCTGACACCATCTGAGACCCAGCAGAGGAGGATAAATGATGAGTGCATGTAGTTAAACTTTCAGGAGAAATTTACAGACAAGAAGAAAGTCAGTGATTTAGAGTAAAATTTGGCCAGAGAGCACATTTCTCAGTGAAAGTATACTGGGTATTACAAGCAACAGGAGGAACAGATATTCAGGGAGAAGGAAAAAAAGTGTTAGTTTTAAGCAAAACAATGCCCCCAAAAAATCCCCAAAACCCCCAACTCCTCCCCCCCAAAACCATTTAGCATCTCTTCAAGCATATGCTGCTGCAGCTTTGAGTGCAAGGAGCCGTATAAGTGACTAAAGCAAGAGTCTCAAGAGCAGATTGCTCAAGTGAAAGGAAGCTGGAATCAAATGCCAGCCAGCCCCGTCGGTCCCTCATTCAGCGCTGCTCAGAAATGCCTGATGCTTTCTGACTGGTTGGTCAGGCCTGGAGTAATTACTCGGTTGCAGGATTTTCACTTTTACAGTGGAAAGGAGGCTTCTTTTCGTTGCACGAGTTACAATTTTGCCTCATATTCTATGAGCTGACACTGTTCGTGAAGGTCTTGGCTATATAGTCCTTCTGGTTTGCTCCTGCCCTGGTCATAATGGCCACATGACCACTGTCCTAATCTACCGTACTTGAAGCTTAACTCCCTGGTGCTATGTCTATACCTCTGAACTAAACAATTTTGGGTGCAGATAGTCATATTGCTAAATGGGTAGTTTCAGCCCAGATGAACAAGCACTGACCCAAACAACCCCGGGAAGCTCAGGACTGAGCATTAGACCAGGGACCGTTCCCAACAGACCATCTGGAGGGACCAGCCCGTTTTGACAACTGAATGTTCAATAGCATGGACATGGCCAGACCCTGATAAAGGGCCTCAGGACTAGAGAGCGGGCTTGGCCCTGGGTTGGGTTTTTTTTTCACTGGTATAAATACAGCTAAACCGTCCATTTTCCCAGCTGGGTCACCTCTGAAGAGGTACCTGTGACTGTCGACAAGAACAAACCTGGGACAAATGGACCAAACAGAGGTTGGTCTGGTCCAGGCAGAGCAGAGAGGAAAGCAGATAGCCTTGGGTTTAGCTCTTTATCCCTCTTCGTCACCCTTTGCTATGAGATACTGGCATAGCTCAGGCTGTTGTCCCCTAAGGTGGCTTACATGGCAGGGTCCATGGTTATGGCAGCACGTCCCATGGACCTCATCATCCTGTACTCCCTCTGTAGCCATCAAATGGCTCCAAAGGTGGACGAAAAGCTGGACATGAGCCGGTCATGTGCACTGGCAGCCCAGAAAGCCAGCTGTATCCTGGGCTGTATCGAGAGAAGTGTGGCCAGCAGGGTGAGGGAGGGGATTCTGCCCCTGTACTCTGCTCTTCTGGGACCACACATGGAGTGCTGCGTCCAACTGTGGAACCCTCAATATCAGAAGGATATAGACCAGTTGGAGGGAGGCCACGAAGATGCTCCGAGGGCTGGAGCCCCTCTGCTATGATGAAAGGCTGAGAGAGTTGGGCGTGTTCAGCCTGGAGAAGGGAAGGCTCCAGGGAGACCTTATGGCAGCCTTCCAGTGCCTGAAGGGGCTACAAGGAAGCTGGGGGGGGACTTTTTACAAGGGCCTGTAGTGACGGGACAAGGGTAATGGGTTTAAATTGTAAGGGGTGAGGGTTAGAATGGTTATCAGGAATTTCTTCATGGGGAGGGAGGGGAAGCACTGTAACAAGTTTCCCAGAGAAGCTGTGGATGCCCCCTCCCTGGAAGTGTCCAAGGCCAGGCTGGATGAGGCTTGGAGCAACGTGGTCTAGTGGAAGGGGTCCCTGCCCATGGCAGGGGGGTTGGAACTAGATGATCTTTAAGGTCCCTTCCAACCCAAACCACTCTATGATTCTATGAAAGAGAGAACCGTCTCCAAGACAGATCTTGAATACACCCTCCGAGGGTATAGCAGGACATGGGTGTCTGACTGAACCCAGTGGCAGGTGGTCCGAGTCAAGCTCAAGGCAAATTCTGTAAGAGCCTTCCCAAGGATGCTGGAAGAGCTCTTTGGCTGTGTGTTGAGCTGGAAGATATTCCAAGGCATGTGGTGTGTAGATATCACAAAAGCATGCTGGAGACACCACTGATGCCTGCAACAGAGCTGTGAACAGGTCTGCCCAAGGGGGACTGGGACTCCCACCACAGAGAGATCTACAAGGAGGACTGAACATGTCTGTGCTGGGCCATATCTTCCACCAGCCTGAGCCTTGGAGCTGGTGAGACCAGACCCTTCCTTACCCAGAGTACATCTGCCTTTCTGAGCAACTTTGGATGTGCTTCATATCTGTTTTGATTCCCTAGGCAATTACTCACCGCTATTGACTCTGAGCACTCAACTCTTCCCTTACAGTGAAACACCAGACCAGACCAGTCCCCCAGGACCACCTCTAAATCCTCTTGGTCACACAGGCATTGGGTGAATTGCCTTCATTCCCTGACACCATTCTTCCCTCAACTTTTTCCCCTCTTTAAGCCACAGGTCCAGCACCTACCCAACCCTTCCCTGTGCCAAGTCGTGAGATACTTATGAAGGCATCGCATTACCTTGGCTAACACAGCCTCCCCCTTTCTGGTCTCTGGTGATACTGTGCACCTGGAACCCCTCCTGCCCACATCCCTCCCTGTCCTTGCTGGCCATCCTTCTTCCCTTCCCTCCTCCACATCTCCCTTATGCTCCTGTGCTCCTTCCTATGGGCCCATCTGCTCTCTCCTGGCCCTTGCAGGAGCTGGGAGCTGAAGGACTGGGCTCCAGTGCTACTGCCTGCACTGTGCCTGCCTTGGGACTCCCCACACAAGGGGAGCACCCCACATCCTCTCTGAAAAGCAGAACATATTTCTGTGCAATAACATCTTCCCTGTTTTTCACTTCCCCATGCAACCCACGAGTCCTTCCCTCTTACCAGACCACTCTCTTCCAATGGGGATAACAGCCACCAACCCCCACGATACTCTAAAACCTCTCAGTGCTAAACAATTCACCATTCCTCCATTCCAGTCACCTCCCCCACACGCTTTCCTTCTCTAATCCTCAAGGAGCCACGGCTTAGGAGCTCTAGCTTAGCACCGCACGATGTGCGCATCCCATTGTCCCTTTCTAATAGCATAAGCCCTACATGAATCCCTTTGATTTTAGGGCACGGAGTGTTGCTGGAATTCCTTGCCTTGTTTCTGTATTGGGTCTTTTCTATTATTTATTTACTGGATACTCAGAGCATGGTAAGATGCATTATTGTTTAGATTTTAGAGGCAGTATTTGCTTTCAGTGTCGTTAACAAAGTAGGGATGCAGGAGAGGGGCAGTGGCCTATATCATACATCCTCTGGAGGCAAAAATTGAGTAACAGGATAAACTCATTAAGATAACAATTTCCCTTTGAAAAAAAATCCCAATTCTTACTGTCTGGGCCACATATTCCCAGTATCACTCAATTTGATAATCCTCCCATGCCCACTTACTGTCAAAAAAGCTGCTGATCTGGCTTTGGGACTGTCTTACTTTATTTGTATTTTATGCTTTTGGGGGGGCTAAGCTAAAGGTGTCACCCTGGTCAGAGATAGCAGGGTAGGCCAAACAGAGCTGCCAAGCTTGTGGGTGTGGAAAATCCTGGAAGCAATAGATATTTTGATTCAGATTTGATTTGGGTTTCCTCAATCTGATTAAAAGGTGATGTACACTCATGCACTGACAGAGCCTAAACATTGTGGTATTGGCTTGCTAGATGAAGACAGTCTGGGATCAGGGAAGGAGGCTTGCATTGGGACATCCAGGAGAGATGGGGCAGGGTGGAAAAGGGATGCAGGCTTGCAGCGTCTCTTTGGCCATATGGGCAAGAGCAGTGATGCAGGCCATCTCCCTTTGCCCACAATGGGGCAAATTCTTCACTCCTTCATGCCCATGGAAAGGAGATGAGCAGACTGGATGCACAAAAGGGAGAGAAAACAGATGGTGCACCCATAAGAAATGTTTCTGGGGGGAGGAAAGTAATGGTCCCAGCAGGGAACCATTTGTTCTCGGAATGTTCATGAAGGGGCTTTGCCCAAGACATATTTAAGCAGCTTATGGCCATTAGACGAATGTTTAATCTGCCGGAAAGTGGGCCACCAGGCAGGCAGGTGCTCTGATGCATTTAAGAGCACGGAGGGGACCCAGGGCCCTTATCAGAGGAGTGTAGGATGGAGGTGGCCAGTGTCAGAGCTTACACCCCAGGGTTTGAGAGAGCAGGTGTAACAATTGGAAATGCCAAAAAGGTCACTGTGGAAAGGTAAAAGGAAACCCTGAAATCACATAACAGCAGAAGGGCTCAGGAGAGAGAGCTCCAAAAACTAATGTACCAAGCCTAGTTGCACCTCTTCCACCTGCATCTTCTGTTGTTTGCAAGATCTGAGCCAGCCAGGTGGAAGGTAGCTTGAATATTGCTCTCCAGATGTGCATCTCCAGATGCAGCCCCTGGTGAAGGGCATGAAGGGCTAGACAGAAAATCTGCCAGATCATTTCCAGATCTGATCCTTGTTTGCCATAAATAAAAAACTGGATTGCTCTGTGGGAGGCAAGAACAGAGCAGGAATAACTTCAGTCGTCCACGTCTGAAACTCATCCTCCAAGAAAAAGGCTTGACCTGGCATCTTTCCTGTCCGTGAGCAGCATTTTCTAAGCAGATGCCGTTATTTTGCAGTTATCCAAAAGATGGCAGCCTTCCCCAAATCTTCTTCCTCGCCAGCTGGCTGGACACGGAGCGGGAGATGCTGTCTCACCTTGACTGACACTGCAGCGGGCATGGTGCTTGGGAGAGAGCCCAAAAGCTGCAGAGAGCTGCTAAAAGCCATGTCTCTGGCCGTGCTTTTGGTATTTTGCTGGTTCTGGTTTCTGCCTGGAACAGGGATCACGCCTGCCTCCTCCTGGAAGAGTGATTTGGATATTCCCTTGGGAGTGTGACAGCCAAGTTACCATGACGCTGACAGACTCAGCAGCTTGGGCTGCTCCTGCCGCATTTCCCCACCATCCATGGTTCCTGGGGCAGCTCCTTTGGGAGGGGGTGGTTGGATTGGGAAACTGAGGAGGAAGAGGCTGTAGGAGCCAGGAATACACTGGCTTGTGGTCCCAACTGTCTGTGGTCTCTGTTCCCAAATTGTCCTTCCTTGAAGAGGACACAATAAAGTGGTGGGGCGAGCTCTACCACCCAGCGCCTTCATCCCGTGGCAGAGCACACTGTGCTATCGGTCACCTGCCCACAAAAGACCAGCGTGTCCCCTGAACAAATCCCCACCTCCCTTCCCAGCACTTTCCTGTGCCTCAGTTTTCACTGCAGGAGCTCCTCAGGACTGGAAACAAGGTCCCCTCCATGTCCCCATCCCACACATCTCTGTTCTCCAGGCAAACATAAAAACATAAAATCCACAAACATAAAATCCTTTCTTTTCCTTTGGAAGTGGAAGATGGGAACACAAACATAAAATCCTTTCTTTTCCAAGCGTTCCCTTTATCAGGTCACCCTTCTCCACATTACATTTGCAGCCTATGGAAATCTATAGAAAGACCCAGATACAAAACAACATCCTCAGCTCTATTTCCCCTCAGTTCCTCTGAGTTCACGCATCCGAGGGAAATAAGCCATGCAGCGTCTTTCTGGCTCTGCTCCTGTGGCCTTGGACACACTGGAGACATCTTTTCCAGTCAATTAATCAGTGCCAGGGCCTGATTTCTGGACCTGAGGCCAGCTGGCACTACCTGGCCATGTCCAGACTGTGACCAGTGTGTGAGCAATCCCTCACCCCTCCGCCATCCCCATCCCTCACCCCTGGGCAGCGTTCCTGTTGTCCTCACCTGGCCTTGCAGCCTCCCTGCCAGGCAGGAGATGTCTCTGCTGAGTACCCAGGGAGCGTTTCTCTCCTGCAGGCACGCAGATGTGAGCTTAAACTTTTGGAAGTGTAACTTGGAAGTGAAATCACTGGCTTTCTGCTGAGCTGGCTTCGGAGATGAAACCTGGAGAAGAGGAGGCTCAGGGAGACCTTATCGCTCCCTACAGCTCCCTGAAAGGAGGGTGCAGAGAGGGGGAGTTGGTCTCTTCTCCCAAGGGACAAGCGATGGGACAAGAGGGAATGGCCTCAGGTTGTGCCAGGGGAGGTTTAGGTTGGATATTGGGGAAATTCCTTCCCGGAAAGGGCTGTCAGGGTTGGAAGGGGCTGCCCAGGGAGGGGGGAGTCCCCACCCCGGGAGGGGTTTCAGAGCCGTGTGGATGTGGGGCTCAGGGACATGGGTTAGTAGGAGGCTCAGCCGTGCTGGGGTGACAGTTGGACTTGACAATCTTAAAGTTCTTTTTCAACCTAAATGAATCCATGATTCTCCCATTCCAAGACTGTAAGACTTCAGCTCTTGGTGCCTTCTGCTCCCTGACTGCCCGTCATCTAGTGTAACAAGGGCACAGGGATGGGGATGATGCCAAAGAACTCCCACAGCAATGAAAGCAGTAACTGCAGCAATGGTAACAAAGAAAACCCTAGAAATAAGCCCCGACAGTGGCTGGCTGCAGCATTTCACCTGTGTGGTGGTCAGGACACGAGGGGAATCCCGGCAGGGTGCTTTGCAGCAACACTGCGTGGGCTGGAAATTGCCTTTTTGAGCATCCTTAGTTACTTTCAAACAGCAGAGTGAGCTGGCACATCTCAGACAAGGAGGGAGCTGCATCACTAACACCTGCATCCAGGTTAGACCTGTGATAGGCACTCCTGACCCCCATCGACTCCAGCCTCACTAGAATGAAATTGTCATGATCCACAACGGATTTTGTGTTTCCTCAAGGCATGTTGGAAGCAGGAACTGGTAAGCTGGGCAGTGCACAAGCAGCAGGTATCACCCACACTCCCAGCGCTCTAAGTAGATGTTCCTGCCCCTCCTAAAGTATCTTTCTACAGCCCCAGGAATGCAGGTGGGAAAGAAATGAGGGCAAGATCAAAATGGCCATGTGACAGCAGCATTACTGACATTTTTCCATAGGTATTTTCCATAGAAAGAAAATAATGTCTTTAAATAAATGTCCCACAAGGTGAAACTGGGATTGGTGGAAGACAGCTGGGGAAGGGAAAATATTTGGGTTCATCTGAAGTGCTTTTATCAGATATTTTGACCTTTTGAATCCTTTTCTGTACAGTAAAACTGAGTAAAACCATAATTTCCTTCCCCTCAAAGAGAGACGGAGAAGCCCTTTTTTCCCTCTGGTGAGGATAACTCACCTGTGCCTTGTAGGAGGTGACCCCAGAGTCCACAGCTGAGGACATCGATGGGAGTGAAAGGAAAAATTGGCCTCAAAACACCTGCAGGAGGCAGGAAACCCACCCAGTCTGCCTTTGATCCACGGTGAAGGAAATCTCAGCATCCACGACTCCTCGCAGCAGGGATTTCTAATTGACCCTCCTGGAGGCATTCCTAGAAAAGGAGAGAAAATCAGTGATGAATGGGAGCTAGGGTCAGCAAGGCATAAGGCTGGTGTGGGTTTGTTTATGCTTTGTCTGCCAAGAAAATGATAAGCAAAGAGAACCCTGGATATTTTCATCTTGTCTGGCTTGTGTGCTCTGCTTCCTGAGGCAGCACTGGAGTGTGCCCCTGTTCTCCAAACCGGAGCAGGGCATGCAATGGATTTTCTGGGTCAATGGCAAGCCCCAGGAATTGAAAGAAACTTGACTTTGGTCTAAAAAGAAATGAAATTTTTGCATTTTCAATTTGTCCAAAAAAAGAAAGAAGAAAGGATTCCTGCAAGATCAGGTAGATTGTTGTCTTTCATGTCTGGGCACTTGAAATTCTTGTTTAAATAAAAGCACAGCACAGAAAGGGGGAGGCGATGAGGCGGACTGCTTGCTCCATCCAGCCTGGTCCCACAGCAGTGAGGCTGGATAATTCATGAGGAACGTGCAAGACGGGAAGAAGCCCTGCTGCTTTGACGTGGGAGGAGGAAGCTGAAAGATGCTGCAGAGGATACCTGGCTTGTGCAGAAACAGCCACAACGTGCCTTCTGGGAAGCAGGTTTGAGTCATTGCATTCCCTGCACATTCCTGGTTGGATTTCTTGAGCAGGGTGAGATATAAATGAGTGTCAGGAAGGCAAGTGCCTCAGGACTGTTATTTGACATGTTGGTAACACATGCTTAACCCATGGGGAGACCCTCCAAAATTTTTCCAAATAGCCAATTTCTGGGGTTTGGGATGTATTTCCCTGACTATTCCTTATATTTTCTAAGCTCTGCACTACACAAGGTCAGGCTCTTTGCTGCTCTCAGTAGTTGCAGCTCTGCTCTCTCCAGTGGGTCACAGACTGCTTGCACATTTGCCAGATTTTCATCTTTCCAAGTGGACCCAGTGATGCTAAGAGATGCTGCCTTGGCCGAGAATGAGCAGTTGGAGGGTAAGTTCCCCGTGCTGTCTCCTTGGGAAGAGTGTCCTCATGACTCAGCATGGATGCCATGGGCTATTTACCCCATTGTGCAAACTCATTGAGAGATCTACCCTATTTTGGAGTAAACAGGGGCTAATGACACAACACTGACAAAGGAAAAAAATGAAGTCCTTCTGGGGATAATACCTGATTTTCAGTGGCAATTTTCAGGTTCAGAAGCAGCAGCACAATCTTTAGGCTGCACCAGCCAAAGCCAGGTCCAGTCTGCTATCTGAGACATGACAGTGTCTCTCTCCTCCTACTTAATTCTCCAGCGTCTCAGTCATGAGGAGCCTGTGCTCACAAAGTGCCTGTGAGGCACAGGTTGCTCACAAAGCGGTGGTCGTTACTGTATTCCCCTCTCCCAATCCAGCCCTGTTCTTGCACCAAGTCACTGAGAGCCTTGCTCATGAAATATTGGGTCCAAGATCAAGGCCTTACCACAGCCCAAACCAAAGGCTTTAGCAGGAATTTGCTGCTTCCCCATGACTCTTGTTTTGAGCGAGTAGGTTTCTGAGCTCCCTATGGAAAAATGGTGGAGGAAGAATGGGAAAAAACACCAACATTATGGGATACAAATGCTTTAGAGAATTGGTTCCCAGTGTATTGGCAGTGCAGGGGGGTGAGGGCATCCCAGATGCCTGTAAGGTTACTCACATATTGAAGACACCTTCTGAAAAATTCTGAAAGGGCTTTAGGAACAGAAACCATCACCTTCATAGGATTATGTCTGGGCTGCTGGTTCAGATTGTCTGGACCAGAAGAAGAGGTAATGAAAACCTGTGCAGGAGTCTCTGGTCCTACAAGGCAAATATAGTGTCTGCAGTGTGCTGCACACCTTGGTGATCATAGCTTTCAGCTGGTGCTGGCTTAACCTCTCGGAGAAAAATGCTCAGAGGTTTCTGGGGCCTTCTGGGGTCTGCTGGCTGGTTCCACAACCTAGACAGCAAACTTAGAGGACACAACTCAGAGCTATCACTGTGGGTATATTTGGTGATGGATACAGCGAGCATGCAAAGCCTTGGTGATGGTCACCGCTGGCAGATCAGTTCAGGCAAAATGTGGGACAGCCCTCTGGAGAACAGTGACGGGGCATACAGTGGATTTCTCTCTGGTATCACCCCACTGTCTCTGCTCCTGCACATCCCTGGAGGATTTGAACCACAAAAAGGCATAACTTCACATGAACAGACTGTGAAGGAACTCATGACTCCTGTAGTGATGAGGCTGGCATGAGAAAGTGCAGTATCTGCATTTGACCATATCATCTCCAGAAACATGAACTTCTTCTGGCAAGACTTAGCAGATCTTTCCTTATCCTCTGCACACAACATTTTGGAAGACAATGAACCACACAGCACACCTCAGGGGGACAACTGGACTCTTTTAATGAGAGGAGCAAACTCCATTTCCAACACACAAGGAGAAACTAATGCAAACATCGCTGTTTCCCTCCTCCTCTCAGCATCTGAAATCTGCTCTACTTCTTTTTCCTGTGTGTGAGGCAGCAGTACATCCTCCCACAGTCTTCAGTATGCTCCTCCTTCTCTCCTTTACCACATGTCCTGGAACAATACCCACTGCAGCTCTGTCTTGGCTGACTTTTGCCTGTAGAAAGAAAGAAATAGAACTACGTCTGCAATGGCTAATTCATCATGGTCAACATCACATAAATCCCACCACCACACAATAACGTCTCTCCTTAAAATGGTGTCCGCATCCACACTGATCATAGAATCATGGAATGGTTTGGGTTGGAAGGGACCTTGAAGATCATCTAGTTCCAACTCCCTGCTATGGACAGGGACACCTTCCACTAGACCAGGTTGCTCCAAGCCTCATCCAGCCTGGCCTTGGACACTTCCAGGGATGGGGCATCCACAGCTTCTCTGGGCAACCTGTGCCAGTGCCTCCCTACCCTCTCTGGGAAGAATTTCTTCCTTACATGCAACCTCAATCTACCCTCTTTCAATTTAAACCCTGTTATCCCTTGTCATGTTACTTGTGAATGGACCCTGTCTGCTCTCAGCACTTGTCTCAGATTTGAGCCCACGCTATTTGGCCAAGAACAAAACTGAGCCAGTGACAGTGCTGCTGATGAAATGGTGTGGAAGACTTAGTTCAGACAACAAGCTGAGACCTCAGTCCTGCTGATTATCAGTATAGTCATACCCTGGGTATTTATCTTGAGATAAACTGAATTGTTCTGACTCTATTGACTAGTGTCCAATGACCGTGATGGGACCCGGTTCACATGGAGAACCCCAGACGGTGGATGTCTAAATCTAGGATGGTGTGATCCTGGAGCTGAACTGTGTTACAAAAGCCTCGTCAGCCAAACCCAATGAAAATCCCTTACAAGACTCACCACTCACACCTACTTTCCTGGAAAAGCCTTTTTTAACCCGTATCCCTTTATGGTTCAATGATGGGACCCAGTTCACATGGAGAACCCCAGACAGTGGATGTCTAAATCTAGGATGGGTTGATCCTGGAGCTGAACTGTGCTACAAAAGTCTCGTCAGCCAAACCCAATGGAAATCCCTATACAAGACTCACCACCCACACCTACTTTCCTGGAAAAGTCTTCTTTAACCCGTATCCCTTTATGGTTCACTATTATCTCTCATCTCTGCTGCACAAAATTTGCAAACCTTACCTGGGGTGGCCATCAAGACCATGAGAAAAACAGCAAACACAACATAGATGATCCTCATGACTGGATATCCACCAGGATCACAGCAGGTCTGGGATGCAGCCTTGCCGAGAGATCTTCAATCAGTTGCTAAGAATAAGGCTGGTAATCCCAATATTTATAGTAATTTCTTGACAGACAGGACAGTGTTAAGGAGGAGCGTGACTCCACTGTTGTCCAAGGACATATTGTTTGCTGCTTAGAGGGATATTATGTCACTCCAACCCAGTGGCCATTTGACAATGAGACGTTCACTCTGTGCCCATTTATCACTGGGTCCTGGAAAGCATCTCATGTGGCCTGTGCAGGCGTCTCTCCCTCGAGAGCTGGACTCCTCCCTGTGTGGCTGCCAAAACTTTTAGCACAAACAATTGTGACTATCAGTCCTCTTTAGGGGACTTGGCGTTGGCTTGTAGGAATGGTTGTGGTAGACAGTGCTACAGCAACAAGTTTGGGACTGTTTCTTCTTCTCTTCCAAAACAGACACCGCAGAGGACTGTGGTGTTGAGGGAGGGGATTCTCCCCCACTGCTCTGGTCCGATGAGAGCACCCCATGCAGCTCTGCATCCAGCTCTGTGGTCCCCAACATCAGAAGGACATGAAGCTGTTGGAGTGAGTCTAGAGGAATCCACAGAGATGCTCATAGGGCTGGAGTCCCTCTGCCATGGGGTCAGGCTGGGAGAGTTGGGGTGTTCAACCTGGAGAAGAGGTCTTTGAGGAGACCTTGTAGCACCTTCCAGTGCCTGAAGGGACCAACAAGGAAGCTGGGGGGGACTTTTTACAAGGGCCTGTAGTGACAGGACAAGGGGTAACGGGTTTATACTGAAAGAGGAAGACTAAGATTGGACATCAGGAAGAAATTCTTCCCGGAGAGGGTGGTGAAGCCCTGGAACAGGTTGCCCAGAGCAGCTGTGGATGCCCCATCCCTGGAAGTATTCAAGGCCAGGCTGGATGAGGCTTGGAGCAACCCGGTCTAGTGCAAGGTGTCCCTGCCCATGGCAGGAGGTGGGACTGGATGGGGATTAAAGTCCCTCCCAACCCAAACCATTCTATGACTCTATGACTATTACTACACTGGCCAATGTTACCATAGGCATTTGCAAGAGTATGTCAGAACCTAGACCCTCTCTGTAAGATCCAACGTGCTGTGGCAATGGACATGCAAGTTGTTATAAAGTGGAAATGTATTTCTGCAAAAACCCTCTGGCTGGCTGAAGGTGCAGCCACTAGTCTGAGCTAATTTCTGGGTCTCCATTCAGTTGCCTGAACACAGACAGCACCATCTGAGACCTCCTGAAATTTCCCAAGTTTCTCCTACCATGTCCAAGTTACACCAACCATGTCCAAGAGATTTGGAAGACACTTTCTGCAGACAGGATAAATGGCAGCTCATTTCTAGTCTCTGAGTGCTGGACTTGGTAAACATAAATAAATAGACTATAGCAAAGCACCAAGGGCAGAGATAACCAATAAGAGTGACAAGTAGCTTATGCCGCTATTGCCCACTTCAAGTCCTAGCGTTTACATTTATATCAGATTGGATTGACGTGTTTCTTCCCTCATTTTCTTCTCCCTTGCAGAGAAGCAAAGAAATAACTACCACAGCACCTCCATTCCAAGAATAAACTGAAGCCAGGCAGAGCGACTGGAGGTTGCGTTCCCTGGCAATGAGTGAATGTTTCAGGCTGAACAATATTGGCACTGCATTACACCATTCCCTCCAGAACTGCCCGAAAGCTGGGGCTATCTGCCCCGGAGAGCAAAAACAGGAACACTCGCTCAAAGTCTATCCACTCTGAGTGGGATCAATTCAGAGATGAATATACCTATATTTTGATTTCTCACATGGGTGTCTCTGTTTGTTCTGGATGTCTACACTGTGGCCCGTGGACAGAGGAGCCCAGGACGGCGCAGGACTTGTGACCCCTGGGGGGCCCAGGCTGGAGCAGGGGGCTCCTGAAGGACGGCACCCTGTGGGGGGACCCACTGGAGCAGTTCAGGAAGAACTGCACCCCCTGTAAAGGGCTCACGTGGGAAAAGTTGGTGGAGG
>NW_010273558.1:0-3002 GCF_000690775.1 Eurypyga helias
ACGGCCTCGCTCCAGGCGCTCAGAGGGTTGCGGTGTTCCTCATTTACAGCATCACTGAACACATTGGTTATGCTGACACACCCGCACTTTCACCGGGGTTCCCGTCTTCCACTCAGAGCTGGAAGGGGTTGGGGATGGGAATGAACAGCTTTGGTTCTGTCTTCCTCTGAGACGGGCTTGGAGCTGCTGGAACATCCAGGTCAGGGAAACCCTGACCCCGTCAAGCTGGAGCAGCTCTAATCCGCCTGTCTTGTGCAGATCCCGGTCCCCTGAGTCTGCCTCATGGACTTCTTACTCTTGCTCCTCTTTGCCTGCCCAGCGCTGCTTGTGCATAGCATAGCAGGAGAAAAGAAAGGGTCAAAGGGGGAGAAACCTGTGGCAGGGGATGGACCATGCTGTCGGTACTGCCTCTGCATCCTGCTATCCCATTAATCAGCCCCCCAAACCCTAATTTCACACCCCCTCTGCCCCTCCAGTGCTGTGCTGGAGGATTATCCATTCATTCTACTTGGCTGCTATTGAAATCCAGCATTACCTGAGGAGAAAAAAACCTGCAAGCACACTGCAGTAGGAAGAACTTCATTTAACCCAGTGATGCTACGGCCCCCCTGAGCCATGTTTTATAATCACAGCCTAAGTGGTTTGAAATAAGGAGAGCAGAAAGCACAATGTTCCCTTGTTGTGCCTCTGAGTGAAATGTCCCCGCATCTCTGTGTCACCCCATGGAAATAAGATCGCTCCCCAGGAGCATCTTAATCCGACAGAGAGAGAATTGAATCAGATTTTTTTTTTTTAATAGCGGTCCATTAGACTGCATTTCTCCCTGTCATATCATCTTCTTCTGACAGAGCTGGTACACAGAGGCTCCCAACATTGTGGGTGGGTTTTCAGTGGTGGATAAATAGCTGATGTCTAAACATAGACCTAAGAGTGATAGAAATTGTCTTTGAAATATATGTTGAGCTTCTGAAAATGAGATCCTCCTTTGTAACAACACTGAGTTAACCTAACGGGCGTATCAGAGACAGACCTGCAATGATACGGGAGCTCAGTTCATGTGGATATAATTATCGTAAAGTATATGGAAGCAGATACAATTAGGTGGATGTGGATCATCCAGATGAAGTGATACAAAGGTATGTGAGGAAGGGACAGCATCACCGGCGCAGAGGAGCCTCGGCTGAGCGAGACACGGGGTCTGGCAGACAGACTTAGCGCAACTGCTGCTCTTGTCTGGGTCGAGCTGCTTTCCTGGGGAGACCCAACTGAAGGATAAAGCTCAGGCGTTATTGTTTCCCCCTTGAAAAATTGCTGTTCTCTCAAGGTGTTACCATTTTACAGAAATATCTCACTTCCAGGGCCAGGGGTGCCAGAAAAGTTCCTGGAGGCTGGGATGGGATTGATTGAGGAAGGAGGCCCAGCCCACAGCATGCTTTGGGGAGCAGAATATCCCAGGTTACAGTAAAAAAGCATCATAATCATCATTTTAGTCTGGATCAGATGCGCCCACATCCAATGCAGATACCCCTCCCTGCCAGCTCCCCTCCTGCGTGTCCCATGGCATCTGTCACAGCATCACAGGGGAGCTGAGAATCTCTCCTCGACTACATAAGATAAAACTGTGGGGAAAAACCTATTTTGCCATATTTCAGCTCCATCTTTGAGGTTACATCTGGTAAAACCTGGCACAGCTCCACCAGCTTGAGAGGAAATGCATCACTTTAAACAGCTAGTGATAGAGACTTCTATCTGCCAAGGCCCTAACCGCTTCCTCCTGGTGCCTGGGGTTGGGAGTGAAAGCCAGATATTAAAATTCCTTAGCTGATGACTCACGGCTTAAAAGACACCTTGGGGGAGCACTGGTCCACATCACCGCAGGGACGGGCCCTCCTGACGGACGTTTAATCTGATTTCAGTCCTCCTGGCCCGCTCCTTCCAAAGGGGAACTCTTCTCCTCCTAGATTTTTCCACCTCCACGTCAGTCGCTGTCGATATGGCTCTCTGCAGCGCCCAGTTCGGTGGCACTGGTGTGTTTTGGAGTGGGTTTTGGCACTGGGAAAAGGCAATGCAGGATCTGAAACCGGCCTGGCTTTGTCAGGCCACGAGAAACATCCTGGCATAAGCAGGAATCTCCCCCCAGGCCAGGCTAGATAACGAGCGCTCTGTCTGCGCTTGTATATATGTGTATGAATAATTAAGGTGCCAGATGGCCCTTGAGCCCTTGTCCTAGATATAAACATCTAATTACATTTGTTGTCCGTGGGAGTTGGGCATCCAGGTCCCTCTGCGGAGCTGGGCTCCTCCTGGAGAATACTTGGGTGTTGTAGAACCAAAGAAACTTGCTGTTTCCCGCAAAAAACCCTTGTCAGGTTTTTGCAAATAGTCTTCACGTTTTTCAACCTTGTTCAGGTTTAACTGTGCGTCTCCTTATTAAGCCCTGAGTGAGATGATCGCGGAGCTCGGCCTGACAGAAGCAACAAGGATTCCCCGTCACAATCCCAAAGCCCGCTGCTCCGAGCCCTGCGGATGGACGCATCCAGACTTGCGAGCATCTCGACTGGGGAGACGCTTGTTTGCAGTTTCGCATTCAGACAAGCTGCCTTTCTTCCTGGAGATACGCTTGTATCCCAGCTGGCCATTAGAGATGTCGAAATACATTAGCTTCACTTAAGCGAGGCCACAAGAGCCCTCCTGGGACCGGAGCTGCCAGCCCAGAAGTGAGCTGTCGTGCACTCTGACCCGGGGAGGAGGCAAAAGCTTTCCCCAACCCCCAGCACGGTCGCTGCAATCCTTGCGACGATCTCTGCAGCGGCTCAGCCCTCGCCTTTCGCCAGCAGAAATAAAACTGGAGACCATCCACCCAGCGAGATGCCGGTGAGGTTTGGCACCGGACCACAAGGCAGCTCCCAGCACCTCGAGGAAAGCCGGAGAGAGCGGAATTCGCTCCTGAGGCCGCCAGCATCCTCACAGGGAGACAGCGGGGATGGGGTCAAGTTCAAGGC
>NW_010273559.1:0-7930 GCF_000690775.1 Eurypyga helias
GGCTGGAGTTAAACCACAACACTAATTTAGGACAAGAAGGTGTGGTCACAACATTTCTAAAGAAAAATAACTTTGATCAAGTAGCGAAGTTAAAATGTAGAAATACAGTGTCCAGCTAAATCTGTATGTATTTTCTAAGAAAGAATTATAAAGGTAGTGCTTGAACATAATGGCTACATGATTATTATGAAAGCCCATTTACCATAATTGCGAATTTAATTCAAGGCATTCATTTCACTAATAAAAAACATATTAGAAGTCTTTTTTTATTTGCATCCCCATCCATACAAATCTAAATTAATGCATTTGCAGAAGGCACATTACTGCAATATAACAGAAGAAACATTTCAACACAAATGCAATAGACAGAGTCATCCTTTTATCTGACACTATCTTTTATCTTCCTCCAAGTTTTTCAAGGGAGTCTACTCCAATCAGAACTGATTAATAAGCCAAAGGCAAAAGACTGATTTATATTTCTGAATAAAAATGAATCATATAATGCAAGCCTTCCCTAGGAAGACAACAATGGAGAATAAAAATACTAGACATCCAGTCTATTATTCCAAAGGAGGATGAGCAGCCACTTCTAAAACCAAAGAAGTCTTAGCAGGGAAGTTGAATTGCTTGCCTCTTCAAATTATGTGTATACCAAAGTAAAAAAATTATACACTTCATAGGAAGGTTAAAATCCCTTGCTGCTTAACAGCCACACCCAATTCCAACACCATCTAGCAAGAAAAATCTGAAGAATGATAGTACAAAGGAAGGCAGTGATTCTTGTGATGTGAGCAGCAGACAACCAAAGGAGTACTGTCAAAATTTCATGGTAAGGTACAGACGTGATGCCTCATATAAGCCCATTATAAATGCTAGCACTTGTCTGTTCTCCTGACTAGCTCTCTTTTACTGCAGTCCTAAACAGAAATGCCAAAAGATCTATTTATTCATTTAGCCCAATGCCCAGCTAGTGAGACCTTATTCCACAAAATACATATTCCTTCAGACTTCTGAAAGTAAAACAGTGCACAGAGATTGAAACGTATGCACTGGGGCAGGGATTTACAGCTATAACTTCCTTCTGCTCTCACAACGCAAACAAAAACAAGCTCAAAAAACTCTTGCAGAATAGTATTTTCTAAACAGAAAATAAAATTGCAATCAAAGCTGCTTTAGAGAACGAGAATTAATGATCACTGGTTTATATCATTTACAAATAAATCACACAGAAGCTGAAATCTGCAAAATGTCACCTTACCTTATACAACTGTAGTGTTTGAAAGTGCTGGCAGCTTTCTGGCATTCCAAGCACAGCTGAATAGCTCCTGGGTAGTCCTCTTCCTTAGGATAAAATATAGTGGAAAGCTAATTCGGCTTTTGAAGCAAACACCCATTTTTGTCACCGATTGTTCGCAGCATCTGAAAACACTATGTATTACATCACCTTATGCAAATTATTTCCTGTTTTATTTACTTTTGCATCCATACAAAACATATCAGAGCTTTTTTATTACAAAACAGCTAACATTTTTCAGGTTAACTTTCAAACCTTTGTTAATACAACATGCTCTATTCATGAGCAAGGGAAGAGGCAAGCTCAGGCACTGGCAGACTGTTGCCATAGTTTGCAAAACCTACACAGAGACAAGGGAGAGACTCCAACCAATATTACACCCAAATAAACATTATTTAATTTAACACGTTGTCTACCTAATTAGAAATAAAGACAACTGGCTCTCACAAAGCTATGGGACAAAAAGAACATACTTCAGAAAAATGGAAATATCATAATTTATAAGACGACTATCCGATAGGTAAACAGATCAATCAGGAAGTACATGGAGATGCCAGAACAAAATGAAAACAAAAAACATACACACAAAAAAATGTACAAATCCCAGGATCTTGCCAACAGAAGATGGGCAGTGCCTTAGGTATAACTACTATTTTTGTATTCTATTAGATACGAGGCCAGAAAGGCTCCTGGAGGAAGGAAAACCCTCTTTAATAACCAAGAGCTTCCTTTTTTCATCCTAATTACATCCGTTGTATTATGTGCTTGAGACAGCTCAAATACAAAGCTGTTAGTGGAATTTCAAAGTCATTGATTGAAGAGTAAAAACTCAAGGGCAATTTATATTTGGCTATTATCATAAAGGAGTTTCTGAAATGAGATTGGTTTTAACAGAAGCATTCTAATGCAGATCAAGTTTAGCTAAAAACATAAAAAACCCCACACATATTATCCATTAGGTGAAAACAGAACAGTACATTGGTCTGAAATGATTGCTGCACTTACAGCTCTTTGCATCTTTCTCCATTGGAAACCAGGTACTTGCTCCATTAAAGTCTCACAGAGCTCTGATCAGAAAGCCTGCTTGCACAACATGTATTGCTAATATATTCCACATGCAGCTCACGCCACCAGTTATTATAGCTTCATGTCTGGCCTTTATTTTTATTGGGAAGCCTATCTAAACGTTCCTCTGTGAATGACTAATAATAGCTCTTATGAATATACCAAGCTACTAACTTTTTAGAGTAAAGACAATAAATTTGCCAAAATCTGCAATACCTGACTGGGAGCAGACACTAAGCAGAGCTTTAAAATTCCACTTAGTCAGAACGGGCAGTTCCAGCCCCTAACATTTAAAAATCACTGGTAAATCATCATAACCAGACATCAGGATCTGTGTGTGAACGCAACACCCACACCTCTGTCTCAGGACAACTCCTACCAATATACAGTGAAGAGCTGATTTCCTGTGCAACAAAATACAGCACAGACACAGAAAGCTAATCACTGTACAGGGCTTCATGAGCAGAACACAGTGTTTATGCAGCCTGTAATTTAATATATTCTTTCTCGGTAAAGAACAAGAAAATGTGCTGAGTCAAGGTGTATTACCCAAGATGGAACTAAACTCAAAGTATGTTGAGTTACAATTAGTAAGCCTCAATTTCTAAATTTAGTAACTAGGGATTACCACAATGATGTTCCATCCTGTATTAGCTGTAAATACTTGGCAAACCAGCAAGTCAAAATTGTTACATTACACGAATAAAATATAGTTGTGAATAAAATCCCAAAGCTGTCTTTCAAGCAATTTAATCACCTTAAGATCTTAGCTGTGCCCTGTGTGGTATCTAGTGCATTTTTAGGCAGTACATACACATTGTATCAGTAGAATTTTCCATGTCATGGCCTGCACGCTGCAGTGTTTTCTACAACTATTAAAAAGCTAATGCAATGAATAAGGAGAGAAGCTACTACACTTACAAATAAAATACTAAGTAGGGTCTCCATATTTAAGTTTGTACAGTAATATACCAGTAGAAGTACTGTTATCCATCCCAGCATATTAACAATCAGTTAAATCTCACCATCTTATTTGTTCCAAGCTAAGGCCAAAAAAGAAGTATAAGCGGAGGGTAAGGAGGGCCGTGAAGACTCAACAGAACTCTTACTGAACTAACTCAAGCCACAGTGTCCAGATCTGAAGACAGGATTGAGACTTTGACATAAAATACTTCCCCCTGGCACAGGGACTATCTAATTTGATCTGAACTATTGCAGACCACATTAGACAAAAAGAATAAAAACATAATTTCACCACATGCACACACCCATGGCCTGTTTGCAAGAGAAAGGAAAGAAGGGTCAGAATTAAGATGGCAGACAAAAACAGAATAGCTCCAAATTATAGTAGTCTGGCAGGGACTTACCTCCAACATCTCACTCAAACGCACATCAGTTCTTTGCTAGAAACAATTAAAAAAAAAAATCAATAACTACACAGTAATGAAGAAAAACATCTTGTCATTGAACAAAACCAGCTATACATACCAGTGTTTTTATGGTTCTCAGAGACTTTAGCAGTCCAATAAGCAACTGTCGTTTCCTCTGATTTGCAAGCAGCCCCAAACTAGTTTGTGTGAAACCTTCCTTTGCTACATTCAGGTGCCTGCAAGTTAAAAATGAACATAATCTTCAACGATATGTAAAATAAAACTTATTTCCAATGAAATCTAACATGTCCATCAAAATACATGCTAGAAAATAAGATTGTAAGCATTGTTAGGGAAACCCAGAAATTGAGATGACACCAACAGACTCCTAAGAAGGTACAGTCTTCCCTTCTGCAGAACTTGTCTGTTGATCAGTGTGTCAAAAAAGATTCCTGTTTTAAAGAGAACTCACAGCTTAAAAAAGTGATAGCTGCAAGACAGAAATCAGCTGGTATTTCTTTCAGTATGTTTAACTACTATTGTTAATTCCATTCAGCACATAAATAGGAAAAATCATCAGCAAGCAAACTTCCTGGGTTTACAGATTTCTTCTTAAATACATTTTCCCCCTTTCAATCCCTGTCATTATTTAAGCAAGATACCTTCTTCCATTTGTGCAGATAACAGCTGCTAACTGAAGGCCAGTCTGCAATGATGTAACACGTTCAAGTTCCTACAGAGAGACAACAGGTTAAATAAATATGCAAGTTGAAGTAGTGCTACACACCACTGAAGACTAGTAATTAGTAGGTTTCTCTTGAGATGTTATAATGACTTTATAGAATTACTTTTTATATTATTTGTTTCATCATTTTATATACGCTAATTACTGGAATGTAACATTAATATAAACTACCTTTTAAAATACATTTCTCTTGAAGAAAGATACTTAAAATCCATTTTTATTGCAGCGGGACCCTCTACATTTATGTACTGTACGTTTAGCCTAAGAACCTCTGTACCGTTAATGCACCACATGAGAAAGATCAAAGCTTCAGGGACAGAAGCTCAGGGTTTAATTTGCATTAATATGCCAGAGAGTAGCAAAACACACACACAAAAAAAAAAAGTGTTTCACACAGCATTTTCTTGTTTAGAAGCACTTGTATTCTATCAATTTAATAGATGTCACTTCATAATGAATGTTAATTGTATCCTGTTGAATTTCAGCTGAAAACTCTTCAGCACAGGTGACCTGAATTTAGCTTGATTTTGACTTTGTGAAGTGCCTAGCATAATCTCACCTCCTTTAAAAAAATCAAATTTTTTAATATACCTATTAGAATTTCTTTTGTTAGGAGCAGCACTGCAGAAAAATGAATGTTCTCCCCATGCTAAAGAAAAGAAAAATTTTATTTTTCTAAATACTGGTCATCATTCAAAACATATCAAGTGCTTTTCATGGGGAGAAGGGAGACTTTCACTTTGAAAATTAACCTAACTCTAAGGATACGATAAGCAAAAACAAGTTTAAAGTTTAGATCAGTTTACAACTGGCTCCTGGTCAGTCTCCAAAGATATAAGTAATTCTGACAAAGCACCGAGCTGCATCATTCACCAAAGCCAGTTCCTCTTTTATGTTAACAACGTTGCTTTTGGGAAAATGACACCTTACTTGCTGATATGCATAATACCGTAATAAACCATATGCAAAGATCACTTTCCCCAGTACTTACTTCTCACTGAAAACATACTTTGCAAATGTCAAAGCTATTCAAAAGGCCACTATTCCCTTTTTCATGAGGAAACAGGTACAGTAAGGACTCCATTCCTTTCTCACCTCTTGCAAAGATTCTGTAAGATCTCTCATTTGACCGTAACTGGATGGAGAGGCACGAGGAGAGTGCAGCCTTACGGTCCCTAGAGAGGGAGTCTGTAATTCAGCATTTTGGGCTGAATACATTTTTTTCTCTTCTCAATCTTCCACCCATTAGTCGTTCCTAACACACACCTTTCCTTCTAAGAAAGGAAAACGAAATCCGTCGCCTTGTGTCTGTGCTGTGCCTCTCCCGGCCCGCAGTAGTGCCTGTTAGACCAGTACTTCACACTAGGAATGGGAAGCAAATCATAACTTCTCCATACTTTCCTTGGCACAGTGGAAACATTGCGTGCAGGAAACAGAACCAACTGTGGTTCTGCTTCTTCTAATGACCTATTACTGTAATTGGGCACCGAACTGGAGCTGCCATTACAAAGTACCCACAGCACATCAGGAGGTTCATTTCATGAGTCCGTAGGAAGGTAAGCCTCGTGTCCACCAGAAATCTCTGACAAGTGCATCTACTGACAAGAATAACTGTGCAAGCCTGTGTCCATCGACTTAATCAGGCAAATATGCATTTGAGACGTTTTCAAAAAATTCTTAGTGGCACAATGGATTTTTAACTGTCCCTTTGGAACATCTGAAAGAACTTGGTATAAAACACATGCACCTCACTAAGACATTGCTGGGATAAGGATATTAACATTACCCAGCAAAACACAAGAAGCACATTCTCCACAGTAGAGGAGATTTTCAAAGTGAAGCTGCTGGACTCAGAAAAAGCAGCACTTGCTCAGCAACACCAACTGCAACTCTACCAGAAGGATTTGATACAGTAAATTACCCTTTCTGCTCCTCTCCACACTATCTCATGATTCAACCACTGCAGCACTTACCCAGCCTCCTTCTGCAATAGCCTCCCAGATGACTCCCTTAACTAAAACTGAAATAGTACCCTTACAGCTTTTATCTTCCACCAGCTGTTGCAGGAGATGACACAAGCAATAATCACCTCCCCATTTTTCTTTAAAGAGTAGCAAAAAAGCCAGAGCACAGATGGGACACGCATAAGGTCACTAGGGCTGGATGTGTGGGCCACAAGTGCAAGTGAGCAGAAGGGGAAGTTGTGCCCTCTAGATAAAAGAGGAAAATAATTCCAACTCCAGTGACATCTACCATGGGTTAATCCCCAGGAGCTACAAGCCCTAGCCTACAGCAACATGTGCCAGCTGAGAAGCAGGAGGCAAAGAAAGGAGGGATGTAGTAGGAAGAAGGTTAACAGGAAAGGAGAGGAGAGGAGAAAGGAAAGGGATGGGGAAGTGGGAGAAAAAAGGGAAAGACCTCCACCTGAAAATGCAGCCATCCTTGCCCTCCCACACTTTCCTCCAGCTTCTCGACCAAAATGAGAATCACCCTAACCACTGGTATGACAATGCTTATGCAAGGTGCTGTACACACACAGAATTATCCACCATGGGATTAATTCTCAGACTACTTAGATAACAATCCTAAGTTTTCACTTTGCAGAATTCTCACTGTCATTTCCTGGAAACTTCAGATAAAAATCAGGCAAAGCTGATCAAATGTATAGGAGCATTATTAAAAATAAATGGGTAGAAAAAACCCACCTTCTCTTTAGAGAATCATTAAAACAGTGGTTCCAATTATGTTTTGGGAGCAAGGAGAGAAGCTGTGCCAACATTCTACTGCAAGCAGCTAAAGCAGTTTTGCTTAGTTTTGCTCTTAGAGAACTCGGACATGTTGAGGCTCTATTTCCAGCTCAGTCTTCTCTTAGATGCATTCTTTTCACAGCTGCCTGAGATTGGTGGCAGGTTTCTGGTTAAGCGCTCAAGAAAGGTCAATGCTGTTTTCTCTTATGGAAAAACACCTGAAGCAATTCCTAAGCACAGGCACTAAAGAAGGTGCTGTTCAAGTCCAGGTATTAGCCAAGCCTCTGAACTTATGTTTTCAGATAGCCTCCTTAAAATGGTCATATGCCCAAGCCTTTATTATCCTAAGGGCCTCCAGATCCATACACCCTTGGGTCTTTTCACTCTACAGATGCAGGTTTAGCATACACAAACAGCTAGTTCCAACCAGGCACTAGCATCTCTACTAGCAAGTTACTAGATTTAATGCCCAGTGAAACAAGTACAGCATTGTAACAGCACAAAATTGAGTGGTCTACTGTTAAAAAGTGACTGTCTTACCTGAACATACGCAGGCTGTTTTTCAAGAATCAAGTCTGCAACTTTCTTAGATACCTTAAAAAGAAGAATAATACATGTGATATACAGCCATCTCAATTAAGTAGGCCATCCTTATACTAAAGTTCTAGAAGTTTGTAATTCTGTTTCACTTAGTTCTGTAATTTATAAA
>NW_010273560.1:0-2666 GCF_000690775.1 Eurypyga helias
GGAGCAGCCGGGCTGCCGGGGACCTCTGCCGACAGGAAAGCAAATAGGATGTGGATAGGTGACGTTTGCTTTTCCCTAAGGAAGTAACCAAGGGAAGGGGAAAAAAAAAACCCACGTGAGCGAACTGATTCATTCGATCCTGATCCCATAACTCGCTGTAAAGACAAAATTAAATACTTTCTATGCGACCTGTCATCTGTTACACCTCAATTTTATATGTCATGTTTATCTGGAAAACAGTACGGTGACTAAAATGCCCCGTTTCCAGGGCAGGGACAGCTGGAGGGGTTTTTGCTACAATACGCTCGCTGCCTGACTTTCCCAACAGGAAGGAAGCGATGCCTAGAAGCCTCCTCAGACCTGGCTCACCACTGGCGGTCGGGGGGGCCACGCGATGACTGTGCACAGCCGCTGCCCAGAGCCAGAAAACCAGCCCAGCAAAGCTGGCTGGAGGCGGGAGAAGGAGGAGTGGTTGTACAGCCCCTGCGGCATTCCCTGGCCTGCTCGGAGGAAGGTTCCCGTTAGACGTCTAGCAAAGCCCACGCTGCCAGGGCAGGCCCAGCAAAAGCCAATTTTCGTCAACTCTTAGGCATGCAAGAATCAGCTTTGCTGGCCAAAGTTCATCTAATTGGTCCTTAACAACCCGCAATGACGTAAGGTGGTACAGTCTCCCAGGACAATCTGTTCCAGCATTTGTTACTGCAGAAAGTCCCCAGCTTAAGGGCAGACCATTTGGAAGAAGATAAGGTCCCAGGTCATAACGCCTGCCCCAGCGACGCGCAGCCTGCAGGCACGACACGGGCATGTGCCACGGAAATGTTAGGATGGCTGAGCCTGGTGATGCCATACCCATGTGGGTCTTATCCTCTCTGCCTCTAGCCCTGGCAGAAGGAGATTATTTCTTTGCCTTTGCAGCTGCCTTTTGGGGTGTGAAGATTATTGCCATGCCCCCTTCAATCTTCTTTGGCTAAATTTATCAGTTTTATAAATGGGCAGAATATCAAAGCAATGTCCTGCAGCCCCAAGAAAATCACTAGCACAGCTGTACAAGCGCTGATTAAGGAAACAGGTTTTGGTGGGTTTTGATTCAAAAGACATTAACAATGACTTAATATTCCTATGTCTTTTTATTCTGTTTTTAATTTTCAGAAATAAGTCTTCTGTATTAGTCTCTTAAATATTACATGATTAGGCCTTGATCCTACGACCTCCTATATGAATGGGTTAAGCTTTGAACTGAATTATATTGAGAAGAGTTCTATAAAATGATGTGTAAAAAAAATCTCTTGCCAGACATACACGTCTTCTAATAAAACGTTAAAAATCTAGATAGAGCAGAAACCTCCCTTCGTGTTACTCAAAATAATTCCAAAGCTGTATGGCATTAGCTTAATATGTAATGCAAGTTAGTTATGATAAATAACATTGGTAGAAATGTATATCTTCATTCTTAATCCCTCACTGTAAATGGCTTGCAAGAATTCAGACCTCTGCATTTTGCTGTAGGAAGATATATCATCTTTGCCCGAGTCTCCCAATTTACTAAGAAATACTGCAAGAAACACAGAGATACCACTGTAATATTTTGCATAAAAATGATATTCCACTGAAATAAAAAGTCAAAAGCATTCTTATCACATGCTTACATTAGTTTTACGAGGTATCTGTAAACTTTTCATGTTCTTTTATAAGTTTTACAGGCTGAATTTCTGGCACAATGGGAAGTGTACCCTTGTTTGCAAAATACACATTTGACATGCTTACATAAACACATGCTCTGCAAGAGTGGAAATGCTGCATCACCTACCCTGCCACCTTTGTCGCTTCCTTTACAGCGACACGTCAGTGATCTCTGTAGGCCTGGATGGGCCAAACCGTTCAGCACTGGAAATCAAGATGTCTGTTTTGGGCCACCTTCTTACAAACCAGATAGGATTGCGCCTGATGGACCAAAATGTTTGAGTTTGTCTTGGTGCAGTGCAGACCATTCAGCTGTTGAGCTCTGACTGTTGACTTTTGTCTTTTGAGGCTAAACGCAGCAGGTTAGACAGGCTCATTTTGTGGGCTGGATTTGGCCTCTGGTCTACCAGTTAGTGCTCCCCTCTCTCCCTAGTTTAGGACACGCTTAGTTCCTTATTTATGCTGCTTTGCTCTGTCCTCTAAAAAGAGAGTGTACATGTGGAGAACCCTGTATTTTGCATTACCTAAGCAAAGTCCAGGTGAGAACTGCAGAGATAGGGCCTTGCTAATACCTGATCTGGGAAGAATGAGGCTTACCTAGGCCATAAGAAAAGAACACCCAGTAATCATGACTAGGTAGGGCACATCTGCCAGTGCTTCTTTACCTCCCTGGGATATTTATAGGTTACATGTCACTGACAAGCTGTAGAATAGTTTGGTTTGGAAGGGACCTTTAAAGTTAGTCATGCAGTCCAGTCCCCCTGCAGTGAGCAGGGACACCTTCAACTTGATCAGGTTGCTCAGAGTCCAGTCCACCCTAGGCTTGGATGTTTCCAGGGATGGGGTATCTACCACCTCTCTGGGCAACTTGTTGTGGTGCCTCACCACCCTCATTGTAAAACATTCCTACCTTAAATCTAGACTGAATCTACCCTCTTTTAGTTTAAAACTACTCTCTTTTAGTTTATACCCATTACCCCTTGTCC
>NW_010273561.1:0-11672 GCF_000690775.1 Eurypyga helias
CGCCGCCCGGGGACAGAGCCCAGCGCGACCCCCGGGGAAGGTCGCGGAGGCCTTCCCCACGTCCTCCTCCCGCACGAGGCAGCGAGCAGGCACCTCCGCAGCCGGAGAAGGTGCCGTAAGCTCCGCTCCCAAATTCCGCCTCACCTGAGAGCAGCGGCAACAGGCAGCGTCCTCCCGGCCCGCTCCCCCAGCACCACCCATTCCCACCGGGCTGCTCCTGCCACCCTCCGCAACGCTGACCGTGTCCCTCTGGGCTTCCTTCACCCCAAAACCCTCGCTGATCTCACCAGCATCCTTCCACCAACCTAGTAACAGCAAAGGGAATTTTGCTGATTCCCAATGAGCCGTTTCTCATCCCTGGGCCTGGAAAATTCAGTTGCCGTCCGCGTTGCTGAGGAGTCATTCCAGGCAGCTGAACAGCCCCGATTAACGGCAGCCACGGGGAATAGGTAAGTTCATCTGTTTTCCCATAAGGACTGCACGCAGAACATGGGTTGTGTGAGCCTCGGCAGCAATCAGCGGCTTGCACGGGGTCAGTTTACAGACTCGAATTTCTGTAGGAAGGGCATGGGCAGGAAAAAAAGATAGCCATGTCTGCATATAAGCAGCTATTGCATCTTTTCCCTTCGTCGTGGTATTGAAGACCTCCTGAGTCCGGTGAACATGATACTGCTGAAGTCTAAGAGATCACAGTCTCATCTTTTTCGGGTGCCTGAGGCCAGGGTGAGTCTGCTCTGTGCTATAATCCTTATCACTGGCCACGCTAGATCTCTGCTGAGGATGAAGGTTTTTCCACAGCTAGAATTCTTTCCCTGTTTTACTCCTCCTTCCCCCTCCCCCATGTATTTCCAAACCTATCCATTTTCACCTAGTCTTTTTGAATGACTCACTAAAGGTATTTTTCCCGATGTATCTGCACTCTTGAAACCTTAAGTTGTAAAAATGCTGGGAAACCCCAGATCTGGTGGAACTTGATGTTAGCCAGAGGTGTTTGAGCATCTCCAAAAAGCAGATCCATATTGACTTCTAGGGCTGAACGCAAGGAAAGGTGAAACAAAAGCAAACTGTGATGGAAGGAGTGGTATACCTAGACACAAGGCCTGTCTCAGATAGATGTTTTCTGAGTTCACGGCTGCCCAGCCAACTGTTGTCATGCACAGTCTTGCATAGACAGATGGATGGGGACAGCTGTCCTCGGGAATCTCAGCGCCAGCCCCACCGAACAGCGTTTGCATCTCATCCTGGGCTGAGAAGATGTGCTGGTGACACCGCTGCGGGCAATTTCTTCTTCTGTGTTCAGAGAGATTCTGGTTTCGTTTTTATCCCCTTCTCCCCCTCACCCACCCAGTCTAAAACTGTTCCTCCTTTCCGCACTCTGTGTGATCCCTGTTCTGCTTTCCTTTTCAGTGAAGATGGCAGGTAGGTCACACTGACTCTTTGCATTTTATTCCCCCTGCATGATGCTTTAGCTTGTCCATCGCTTTGTCTCAAGCTCAAAGTCATACCCCAGGTCCTAGCCAAGCGCACATTTGGCTTTCCTTTCATTAAGCTACGATATCTGCATCAGTCTCTTCTGACTGCTGCCTCAGGGTGTGATTCCACAGGCAGGTGAGCAAGTCCTAGCACTTACCCTGCCTGAAAAGCAGCTTTCTAGTTCGTGAGGGGTTTGTCTTTTGCTGCTTTAGTGAGGCAGTAGTTTGCACGGGGATCTGGCAAGCACCCCTGCTGCTGCAAGGCAAGCGTCAGGCATTCTCAGCAGGGAAAGCGAACTGGAAAGGAGGAGGATTATGCCCAAGTGTACATTCATTCACTCCACTTAACTATTGGCCTGTCTTAGGGCTGTCTCACCCGTCCTGATGCCACAGGCTCGCGCTCTCTCTGTCACTTAGTTGCTGGAAGCACTACCGGTGTAGGTAGTTTCGTACTCGTACGGTTATTCATTGTGGACCTTGTGTACATAAATCTCCATATTCAAATTTCATTCTCTTTAGAAGTTGGGAAGACATCATTACACTATCAGCTATCAGTTTTGACACAGCTGCTTGGCTCTTCCATACAGTAGGTTCCGTGCAACACGGAGCTCATCATCAGTGAACAGTTGGTAGTTTTTAATAAGCCAATACCTAACTTCCTAAATTCAGTTGAAATAAGTTTATCGTACAGTAGCGTAAGAAAACAGTAGCTATTTTACATTCTGAAGAAATAATGATTTCATGAGAATTGTTATGTAGGAGGGAAGTGACAGGACTGAATCTGGGAACAAGGGACTAAAACGGAGCATAAATCTAACTCTTGTGCCCCCCCAGTTTGCTCTTCCTGTGCAACAATATTCTCACTGCTGCTGCAAGGAACAGGAGGTCAATGACAAAACAGAAATTGTTTTGGGTTTGGGTTTTTTTTTTTTTAAATACACTTTTCTGACAGGCTCTGACTATTCTCTCTCAGCATTGCAGGTACTTTCATAAACAATGAGGCTATAATTTCATGTACGAAATTGTGTACAAAACATGTTTTGTACAGTGCTGGTTTAAATGCTGGTCTGAAAGATCTCTGCAAATACGGGTTTTCATTCAGAGTTAGGAGACGGTGACGTTTAAGTATCTAGAGAGATAAACATGGATAGATTCTTCACCTAGGTGGGTGTTTCAGAAGGAGCAGTAGGAGACAGCCACTTGCAGCTTCCTAAATTCTTCGTATGATGGGTGAAATTATGTGCACCTCTGTTTATTGTGGAGCCGTAGACCTCCCCCTCCACAGACCCTGCTGCAAGAGGTGTGCTGGGCAGGAGAGAAGGGAGGGCATGGCTGTGTTCTAACTGTCTGGGGCTGTAGGTCACTGCCCGAGGAACTTCTGTGTGCAGAGCAGAGCTTCAGGGCTGCCCGAACTAGGTCAAGGATGCTGCCGATGGAAGGGCAGCATAAGGCTCCCTTGATCTTTTTCTCCCCCAGTGCTGCACCTTTGCCATGAATGCAGCAGAGAAATGGACTGAAATGCCATCGTCAACTCCTTAAGCATGTGCTCCTAGGTGAGCACTTCCTGGCTTTGGGGTTGAATGGAAGGTGAGTTGGGAACAGAGAAGGATCCATGCCTCCAGCAGTCTCTTCCCCCACCCCCTGCACACAGGCAGAGTGGTCACTAGGTCTGAGCAGGGATGGGCACGTAAGGAAACATCCTCCCAGCAAAGCTAGTGACCTGATGGCTGGTAGAGGGGCTGGTAACAGCACAGAGCACGGCAGTTTCAGGACAAGCTCTGATTTTTAGCGACTTGTTCCAAACGCACACTGAGGCACCTCCATTGTAACCCGGAAGACAGGCTTATGCTGTAAATTCTCAACTGTTTGCTTTTTTAAGAGTTGCCTGTTCAGCATTGTTTTTCTTTTCTATAAGTCATTGATGAATCTATTAAACCTATTTTTCCAGATGTTCCTTATAGCTCCTTTCCTCTATAAAGATCTTATAAATACTGGAACAGCTTCTTCCTAAGAAACGCTGCTTATAAAATACAGTCACTGTCGTACCTGCTTAGTAAATTTATTCTTTCCATCAATTATCAGGGATGCAGATTATATCACAGTAGGCCATGTGCTCCTGTTGTCTCTTTAGCAGCCATTCAAACCAATTAAAAATAAAAAAAATACATAAACCTTGCCACCTAATTTTCCACTTCTAAGTAAACGCTGTCAATCCCCAAATAATCCTTCTGTCTATCATTCATCCTAACATTATTTCCTGTCCCCAGAGGTCTCACTGGCAACCACGTCTATCCTCCCATGAATAGGCTCTGAAAAATTACTGTTAACCCTATTTAAAACCCTTATTTAAAATCCCGTGGCCTGACCAACTACTGTTACAGAAGGACAAGCAGAAACTTCCTACATGCTCCTTGCAAGATGTGTCTTCAGCTGTGGAAAATATGCAGAGGCCTGTGAAGTTCATGAGTAGGAGATGTTTACAAAAATAGTATCTGTATCAGATCTATAGAGGCAGGAATTGTCCTCCAGGGACCGTTGCTCCAATATGTTTCTCTGCTGGCCTCCTGCCACTGGCAGTATGGATTCCCCAGTAAATGCTGCTTCTGGCAGGGATCTCTGTAATTGCTTCATAGAAGTAATGGTGTAGATGCCACAAGAGTTAATTCTACATCAAGCTGTATTAGCTACCGATAGGATTTTCATGTGGACTGAAAAGGAAATGAGATAGCAAAATGACTCATACAGTTGTTCAGAGCTCCTTCGGTGCAGGAGACAAACAGAAAGGCTTTTTATGAGGTTCAAAGCAGGAAAAAAAGCAGTGCCAGTGTAGTTCAGATCCTGAAAGTGCTGTAACTTATCTGACATCAGTGGAAGGCTGGGTCCTTCCACGCTGGGAAAATATTTGAGGCTGTGTGAATCAAGTGAAGATTAGAAGGGACAATAGGTGGAGGTATAGATGCAGGATATGTTTGTATTACGTGTCGTGATATAAGCTCATGCTTACCTACATCACAGTGGAGCAAAGGTGATCTTGTTCTGCAGGCGCCCAGAGGTCATAAAACACTTTATGAGAGCATATTAGTTCAATGCCGTGACAGAACTAATCGATCCACCACCCTCTCAATAGTGTACTTATCAAAAAATCCTTCTGGGTATTTTGTCCCATTTTGCTGAAAAGAGATAACAGTGAGCACCGAAAGATTATTTTTCTACTTCCCCTGCACGGTGAGTTCTCAAATTGGCTTTTGTTGTCGAAATAGAGACACGTGATTTGGATATCCTGGCATCATCTATTGGAAACTGAACACTGATGGTGTGTCCCAAAATAAGGACAATCAGAGGCATGAAGTACTTTGATATTAGCCAGATACTTTAAAAATGCACTCATTTCGTTGCAGGTTGAACTTTAAAAAATTGTATTTCTGAAAGAAATTTTTAAGGATTTCTACAGTGGAGAGCTGTGTCATCCCAGCACATGAAGAGCAGGCAAGCGGGGGGCTAGCTCTAACAACGGGCAGTACTCCCACACCCCTTTTGCTGTGCCACCTCACTTACTTGGCAGTGTTCTCTAAAGTACAGCCTCCTCTCCTTAAACACATAGGTTTGGCATACTGGTACACACTTACATAAATGTTCAGTGCTCAGCGTTCGCCGTTCTTTTCTCACCTTACCTTGATATTTGCCTTCCACTCGTTTTTCTTAAGGATTTGTAGCTTCCCAGTTTTTGGAACAACATTGCTGTTTTGCAGATTTTTAGCAAGTGTAATATTCTTTCAGCATCTTCATCCGTGTTTGATTTTTATCCAGAGTCATGCAGAAATGTCATCGTCTGTTCTATATATATTAAATAAGCTCTAATCTTTCATACAGTTCCCATTTTTAGACTTTACAGAAAGGAATTTACCGTCTGGAACTGTGGTGGTGTGCTTTGTTCTGTTAGCATTTCACCGATGCCTTTGCAGCATCTTGACCTACTGCATGTGATCATGCATCACCTTCCGTTCGAGCACGGAGAACCGTCGCCCTCTGGAACTGCAGCTCAGTATCAAAGAATTAGCAAGTCTAGCCTGCTTCATCTGCCACAGACTTCACCCACTCAGCAACACCATTCTGGCGAGTATCTTTCATAAGTCTGTTCTGCATCCTCGTATGTCCTTACCTCATGTCTGAACCAGCTAAATTCCTGCTTACAGGGAATGACGCTGGAGGTAGGCTGAGCCATGCTCTGAAATTCCAGATTCTTCTGCCGTGGCCCTGGGCTTTTCCAGTGGCACATGAAATGGGAAGATGGGTGTGTTCGCAGATAAGGGACCCTTTCCCACTCCCTCCCTTCCAGGAAGGGCTTAGCAGATGCTAACAAATGAGGAAAATAAAGAATGGAAATTCCGGGAATGCAAGTGAAAGGGAACTTGGTGAATCCCTGGCAGTCAGACTGAAGAGCGTGCAGGTTCCTCACCATCAGGCAGGTAGTGCAGAAAGGGCCGGTCTGAGGAGGCTGCTCTGGGGGTGCCAAAAGGGTACATGGTATGCACTAGGAAAACAGACACTGCCAGTGACGTAAACCTGAGGTTTACATTAGGGTGCAAGCGTATTTGATGCAGTCTGAGTCTTACTTTGCCATTCTTTGCCATTTTTAAAACATTTACTTTATTCTCTACTGAATGTCTCATTTCCAAACAGTGAAATATACAGCAGCTACTTCTAAATGTCAGTTGAATCTATACTAGTGGTGTTGCTCAAACTGCATTTTTAAAAATAATCTGCAAGCAGTTAATGTGCTTTTTAAGTTCCCAGTGTTACGTAAAAAGGCACAATATTTTTAGCCTTACAAAATACCAGTTGTCACCTCCTCAAAAATCTTTCCGTTTGATATATTTGAGATGGGGGACTAGAAGCTCACAGAAACTGTAGATACTAACTCTTTTAAAAATAAGGTGGATGGGGCTTTTTTTTCTGCAATGTGGTTTTGGAGTTCTACAAATCCTAATAAAAACATACGAAAATACCCAAAACCTTAAAATCAAGTCTGAACAAAGAAAGTACTTCTTCAATAAGAAGCTAGTGATGCTGTCCTCACTGCCAAATTTTTATGTCCAGAATAATGATAGTATAATGTATCCAGAAGCAAAATATCGATTTAAATGTTTATTCATGCACTGACATAATGGCTCGCGTATTTGAAAGATGTCCAGAAAGTACCCACTTCCATACAACACAGAGCGTGCAGCTGCTGTGAAGTAGGCTCTGGCAAATCAACATAGACTCAAACTATTTTTGGAATCAAGTCAGGCCTGCTGCTGTTTCTGCAGGATCTGAATAAATCCACCTGCTCTGCTGTGTACACCGTAAGGAAAATGGTGGGATCCAGAATGCTTGCCTCTGGGCTTATTTGGTGGTGACCTTTCCATCCCCATCTGTATTTTCCAAGTCTTCTGAGGTCAAATGTTTTCACCTGCTGACAACCTCCTTAATAAGTACATTGGGGCTTTGCCTCTTTCTGTGTTCCCTACCAAAATTTGAGGAGCAGGATCTCAGAAGAGGCTGCCTCGCTGCCTTTTCTTCTCATTGTCTTGAAATCCTTGATATCCTGATGATACCCTCAGGTGCTTCTGGCCAGAAGGCATCCCCTGCCAGAAGCAGGCCAGGAAAGGACAGCATCCTGTCCTCAAACCTGCTCTGATCCTAACGGATCCTTGAAAAAGATCCCCTGACTTCCTGGTTTTTGTGTCACCAATGCAATTCAAGACGTGGCCACTAGAAAATCCTGGAATAATAATGTTTATTATTGCACCACACAGTATATGGAGGCATGTGTATCGGTACTGGGCTAAGGCAAAGGCCCCGGAGTTCATGTATGGGAAAGACAATAGCCACCAGCCTGGGCAGCTTTATGTCCAGCAACGGGTAACCTCGCCACTTCCCGTACGCGCGAAGGGAAGATGCTACTGCCTGGGAACAAAGCAACCGTCGGTGAGAATGCCTGCTGGCCGGTGGAGGAGGGCGTTCTTTGACACTGCTGGGCCGGAAGGAGGATCCGGGGAACTGCAGACCTGTCGGCCTGATCTCGGTGCCAGGGAAGGTTATGGAGCAGATCATCTTGAGTGCCATCACACGGCATGTACAGCACAACAGGGCAGTCAGGCCCAGTCAGCATGGGTTCACGAAAGGCAGGTCCTGTTGACTAACCTGGTCTGCTTCTGCTCAGTGGATGAGGGAAAGGCTGTGGGTGTTGTCTGCCTGGACTTCAGTAAAGCCTTTGACACCATTTCCCAGCATCCTCCTAGAGAAACTGGCTGCCCATGGCTTGAACGAGTATACTCCTCGCTGGGTAAAAAACTGGCTGGATGGCCAGGCCCAAAGAGTTGTGGTGAATGGAGTTAGATCCACAGTTGGCAGCCAGTCACAAGTGGAGTTCCCTAGGGCTCAGTTTTGGGGCCTGTCAAGTGGTGTTTGTTCCCCAGGGCTCAGTGCTGGGGTCAGTTCTCTTTAACAGCTTTATCAATATCCTGGACCAGGGGATTCAGTGCACCCTCAGTGAGTTTGCAGATGACACCAAGTTGGGTGGGAGTGTTGATCTGCCTGAGGGTCTGCGTTGGCAGGTGGCAGTTTGCCTGGTCCCATGCCATGGGATGACGATGGTTCTCCACGTGTCACGGCCTCCACAGAGGGTGGGAGCAGCAGCCACGTCACCTATGCCAGATGTAGCCTTTCACATGGAGAACACCCTGCATGAGGGAGGGAGTGAGGAGCACACCAGGAGAGGGCTGTGCTGTGGGAACAACAGATCCCAGGAGAGCTCTTACCAGGGTGTGTGACATCCATCTGCTGGTCCATACGGATGCAGTTTGCTGCAGGTGGCCCTGCCCTGCACAGTGTGGACCTAACCTCATCTGTACCTCTTGGCGTGAGGCTCAAAGAGGATCCATTGTATATTCCCAACTCTTCCAGTCGGCCTAGACATAGCATTCAATACAGCACAGCGTAAGATTATGAGTAGCAGTTTGGGATTCATCAATACAATGTGGTTAGACTAAACAGAAGTTATAGGATTAATAAGTATCAGATGCAACACAGATACGAGTCAGAACTTTTAATTGGTTAGGAAAAACATGGAATCTTACATGGCATCAATAATTATTAACTAACTCATGGTGAGATGAAATGGCACTAATTGATCTGTTGATATGAATGGAAATTATACAGATGCAGATCTTTTACATTATTAACACAACAAAAGCATCCTGTCCAGCATCCGGATTTCTTTCCTCTGACCTTAAACTTCTTGTTAACAGAAAAATTCCCATCTGCAGCGACCTGAACCCTCTTGAATCTAGGTAAGATTTTCTGCCCGACAAGTTTAATGCCCTGGTAGTGTTCTTGCATCCTTTTGCATTCAAGGACTTACTTTTTCTTCCCTTACATCTATTTTTATTTTCATTTTATAGGCACCTAATCACTGCTAGCATACTCCCCATCTCAGTCCAGTACATTAATTTGCCACATCACTTCTGAATTGCATTATTCCCTATTTACTCACTGCATTACACGGCTGAATTACCAGCGAAGATTCTTTCTATCAGTCTCCATGAAGACTTAGTCTCTCTGAGATCCTTGGATTTAAGAATTTCTAAGCTTTGATTTGACGGCCAGTACTGGGGCTTGCTTCCTGGCACTCAAAGAAACACCCAGCTAGAACTGCGTATTCCAGGTCTCTCCCACACCTGCTTTGTAGTCAGCTGTTATTTCACCCACGATTCAGAGCTGCATTCGCACCACAATATGCTCCAAAATACCAGATCACTTTTTTCATGGCGTGGGACAGCCAAAGTGATTTATGCAGAGGACTGATGCCAATTCCAGAAATTACAAGGTCAAACGTGTGTCATCTGGCACAACAAACTGAGTATACCCGCTGATCCATCTCTACTCGCATAGCTGAACGCCTGTTTCGGGACTAATATTTTGCTTCAACTAATGAGATTGTCTACAACTAGGTACATCTCAGGGCACTAATTTCAATTTGCAGCAGAAAGACGTCTACTCTTCCAAGCAAAAAATTGCATGAAGGAAGGTTGCTAGCATAAGATTCTTGCTTTCTTTCTGGCGGAATCAGAACTAACACAGGGAAGTTAGTTTATTTCCGGTTACGAAAGCACAGACTTTAAATCTACTGTATGGCAAGCACAAAATCAGATTAAAGTGTCCCCCTATGTACTCTGATGTATTCCAGTCTGAGAATTCTGGCTTTCACATGTCCAACCTGCTAAACACTTCTCTGTTTCCTCATAGTGACAAGTTAATGCAAAATGTCTAAGAGGGTCTGCTTTTCCTCTTTCTTACTCCTACTTTGTTTGATTTGCCTTCGTGAGCTTTTAACATCACCGTGTTGGTAAGACAAACGTGCAGGCATCTGGATTTATGGGGATGTGACCAGAAAATACGAGAACGCAGATTTTTTTCTCGTATTCTCTCAGCACTTTTTAATCTCAGTCTGAGGCATTCTTTGTTTTCTCTGGAGTCAGGGCTAGCCTGGGGAACAGTGGCAGAGTGCTCTGAAGTCAGGCTGATTATGTAAGGTGTGCTGTGATGTTCCAGAATTTGGTTAGCGATTCCACAATGATATCTTTTTATCTCTGCACCGACATCTTTACCTGAACAAGAGGGAAAAAAAGATTGTCTGCAGTAGAAAAGTGACAGTATTTGAAGACCCAGCAAGCAGAGATACCTTCCTTATCCTATATGATTCCTTCATGCATTAGCGGTGGGAGATAAGGGAGCAGATGCTGTGTCTACAAAAGCAGCGGTAGCTTCAGGGTTATTTAGCACCCATACAAGAGCTATATATCCCTAAGCAATTCACAGCTACAGATCAATAGTTGAGCAGTTGCAGCTAAGGAAGGAGCTAGATGCCTAGTGCCATGCATTGCTGCGGGTCACATTTTCATACGGTACATAAAAATGAAAAACCTCACAGAGGATCCATTTTTTCCAATCGTGTAGGTTAAACAGAAGATGCTGCCTCTTTGCACAAGCCCTGCTTGTGAAATTAAAGATTTGTTTACACTGGATTTCTTAAACTTTGGTGAACCTCTTCGCACAGCCAATGTGAACGCTTTGCGTAGCGCACACTGGGAGTCTGGCTGGTGCGGTTTGTGGCTTACTCACCCACCTGTGACTAAACTAGAATCATAGAATGGTTTGGGTTGGAAGGGACCTTAACGATCATCTAGTTCCAACCCCCCTGCCATGGGCAGGGACACCTTCCACTAGACCAGGTTGCTCCAAGCCTCATCCAGCCTGGCCTTGAAGACATCCGGGGATGGGGCATCCACATCTCTGGGCAACCTGTCCCAGTGCCTCACCACCCTCTCTGTGAAGAATTTCGTCCTGATATCTAATCTAAACCTCCCTGTTTTCAATTTATACCCATTACCCCTTGTCCTATCACTACAGGCTCTTGTAAAAAGTCCTCTCCCAGCACCCTTGTAGCCCCTTCAGGCACTGGAAAGCTGCAATGAGGTCTCCTCGCAGCCTCCTCTTCTCCAGGCTGAACAAGCCCCATTCTTGCAGCCTTTCCTCATAGGAGAGGTGCACTGAACTACCAGCACTGAAAGGTCCTGAAATGTTGATAGGTCAGTCTTAGGAGCAGACGAGTCCCAGATCTCCTCAGCATTACCAACTGGGGTAATTCTCCAGGGAATTGGCAGCGGTAGGGGTATTAACCCCCGTATTAAGGCCAAATTCCAAAGTACAATGCTTGCACAGAGCACGGGAATTCTGTCTTTATTGGCATCCCTCCTCCCCGAGAGGTTTAGAAGCAAGGAGAAGACGAGATTGGGTTGGAAAATGACATTAAAATACATCGTGCTGGGTCAGGCTGTCCCCGGTCTAGAGCAGGGCCGAACCCCCAGCCAGCGCCGGGATATAAATAAAAACCGATGTGCAGCACAGGCCACCCAACCAAGCAACGCGAGTGGCTCGTGCTGGCTATGGAACAGCTCGGCGTTGGCCTCGCAGGCAGTACCAGTCGCTTTTCTGCGCGGTGGAGTCATCTGATGCGCGGTTCGGTTCCTGGAACGGGGGAGGGGATGTGAGTCAGATGCTCTCGCAGCTGGTTCGTGCCGGGAGGAAGGCCGGGCGGCACCCTGACCCCCCCCAGAGCTGCCGAGTATCCCTGGAAAGCGGCTGGAAACGAAATCA
>NW_010273562.1:0-1343 GCF_000690775.1 Eurypyga helias
GGTGCACTCAATGCCACCATCCATGCCACTAACAAAGATGTTGAAAAGTGTCGGTCCCAACACCAACCACTGAGGAACTCCACTTGTCACTGGTCTCCACTCAGTCACTGAGCCATTGACCACTACACTTCGATTGTGACCATCCAGCCAATTCCTTATCCACCAAACTGTCCATCCATCAAATTCATGTTTCACCAATTAAGAGACAAGGATGTCATGCAGCACAGTGTCAAATGTTTTGCAGGTCTTGCAAATGTGAGGCTGCTCCTATCTGCCTGTAGAGGGTCTCATCCACTTGGTCTTCCCAGTCAGGTGGCCCGTAGCAGTCCCCCACTATAACGTCACCTCTCCCTGCCCTCCATTTAATCCTGACCGTTGCTTAGCTCCTCATCCATTCCCAGGCAGAGCTCCATGCACTCCATTGAGTCACTGACATAGAGGGTGACACCCCCTTCTTGTTTTCCCTGCCTTTCCTTCCTAAAGAGCCTGTATCCTTCCATTCCAACACTCCAGTCGTAGGAGCCATCCCGCCACGTCCCTGTGATACCACTAAGATCATAGCCCTTCAGGCACGCCCACATGTCCCAGTCCTCTCATTTATTCCCCATGCTACAAGCATCTGCATAGAGGCATTGAAGTCGAGCCCCTGAAGCTGACACTGGCTGGAGTGGCTGGAATCCCTTTGTGGTGCTCTCCTGCTGAGCTGGGATCCTTCTCCAGCCTCTGGGCACCTATTGCTGGCACTGTTCTTTTCTGTTCTTTTCCATCCTCACCTGCAGATAGTACTCAGCCTCGGACCACAGATAAATTTACTTAATTTCGATTTTGCATTCTCTCCTTTCCTTTCTTCAGGGTGAGACAGGTCCCTGTGCTGGGTTCAGTCAGGAAAGAGTTAACTCTCTTTAGCATGGCTGCTAGGAAGCTGTGTTCCTGGATGCAGAGAGCAGCACTGATAAGGTCTTAGCTGGCACTGAGGAATGTCTGTACCAGATTCAAGGTCTTTCTCCGCTTCTGATCCTGCAGCTGCGTTCTCAGCTCTCGCTGTCTCGCTACAGGCAGTGCTGGGACACACAGTTCAGACCCCTGACACAAACTGACCAAGGAAGTATTTCATTCCACAATATGTCATGCTGGGGGCAGAGGCGAGAAGGGGGTCCGGGAGCCATTACTCTCTCTCCCTTACTCTCCCTCGTTCACTCCCGTACACTTGCTAATCCTCACCCTGACTCCTGCGTTAGCTGCCGTGCTAACTCCTGTGCTGGCTGGTTTGTGAGGGAGTTGGTGGGTTTGTTTAGTTTTCCTGGTCATGGTTTCACTGATAGGGTTCACTTGCAATCTGCTGC
>NW_010273563.1:0-12768 GCF_000690775.1 Eurypyga helias
TGCACTCAATCCCACTGTCCAAGTCGCTGACATAGATGCTGAACAGCTCCAGTCCCAACACTGACCCCTGAGGAATGCTGGTCATTACTGCTCTCCACTTGGACATCGAGTCGTTGACCACAACTCTGAGTGTGGCCATCTAGCCAGTTCCTTATCACAGAGTGGTCCATCCATCAAATCCATGGCTCTCTAATTTAGAGACAAGGATGTCGTGCAGGATGGTCTCAAAGGCTTTGCACGAGTCCAGGTAGATGACATCAGTTGCCCGTCCTCTATCCACCAAGGACGTGACCCCATCACAGAAGTCCACCATATTCGTCAGGCACCATCTGCCCTTGGTGCAGCCATTTTGGCTGTCAACAGTCACCTCTTCGTTTTCCATGTGCCTTAGCACCAAATAAAAACCACCAGTGTTATCAGTACTCTTCTCAGGGCAAACCCAAAACACAGCCTCATACCAGCCACTGTGAAGAAAACCAACTCTGTCCTGACTAAAACCAGCACAAAAGCTGGTGTGAAATTACACATGCTAAAGAAACACAATGACAAGGTAATACTTAGATTCCACACTTTATTGTAGCAGGCTGATACAAACTAATAAAGGGGCAGATGTTCATTTTCTAAACAGCAGTTTCAGCTTATGTCATTGTTCCCTCAATTGCTCTTATGTCATTCCTACCCAAGTTTCCAGCTCCCATCTCCGCCAACAGAACAGCTCATGCTGAACGCTCACTGACCTGGTTTAGAAAAAGTCAATTGAAGTCAGCTTACACAGTCTGAACTAGTGTGATTTGGTCCAAAGCAGAGAAGGGACCACCGACATGAATTCAAAAGACACAGCTCTGGGTACAGTGGCATCTGGCAAACAAATGGATGAGCAGGTAGAGATGGTGAAATCATTCCAGCCAGTTTCAAAACAAACAAGCATGTTCTTGAATTAGCTTGGGCATCTAAAACATACCTGGTACACGTCTGTTTGTTTAAAAAACAAGCCAACCCTAAAGTACTTCCAATACAGTTAAACAACAAACCAGATGCTTCCACTGCAGTCACTTCTTTATAGAAGTTGAAGTTAAAAAGCAGTTTGCGGTTCATACAAGATTTGACACTGTTTGTGTAACTGATAAGAAATATGTTATCATAAATTATTTGTCTGATAAATATTTAATTATAATAAAATGTCTACATTTAAGCCATTTGTGTGAACAGAAAAAAATCTAAACATTATTTTAAATATGTGCGATTTACAGTTTCCTCCTACCACATAGCCACTCATAAAATATCGTTTATTCAGAAATACAAAATAATTTTAAAGAGAAAGGTAAACATATCGCATATTTGCATATCATTCATATTATTATTGCACCATAGGACCTTTTATTCAGAGTACATTTTGTGCCACTTGCCAGTAACAATTTCAGGATTGTGAAGAAAATTTAAGTTCTCAGTCTCTTTGGAAAGGCCAAGATCTAATAGCAGTTGTCTGACTTACCTGGAGGAATCCTCCTCTCATCAACAGGTTTATAAACATTTTTTTAAAATCAGTAAATTCATCCTGTATGTCATCACAACGGGTCCTGCAGGGCTGCCCCACCAACTCTTACTGAAGTCACTTTCAGTAACAACAGTGAAAGCTTGACCACGCTCTATATTCTTGATCTGATCTTGATCCTTTGAAACTCAGACCAATCAGTCTGTGTGTCCACTGAGAAGACAGATGTTCATCAGCTGAAATCAAGCAAGTCACCTCTTCTTTGTTATCACACAGATAACACCACCATTAAATTTGGTGTTGAATTGTTCAAGCAGGCGTCAGCCTGAGCTGCTACGGCTGGCGCACCCACAATCAACAGAGGAGATGGCACACCAAGTGCGGGAAGAGGGCAGTGAGTAAGCAGAGCATGGCACCCCAGCTAATGATTCCTGCTTTCTAGGCAGTTTGCCCAAAGGCACCTCTGATCTCATGTTCTGTTTGTTGAACAGCAGAGAATTCATGAGGCTGCTCATGACTCCAACAAAGTTCCACATGGTCAATATCAACAAAGTGCTAGCGAATTTTGATTCTCTGAATCAATTGGAAAAAAAGTATTAATCAAAAAAAAAATTGCCTCAGCTGTACCTCCTCCTCCACCTCAAACATCACGTGCTGTTGGTTTTTTGGTTGGTTGGTGCAGTTTTTTTTCCTTTCTCTTTTTTTTTTCTCCCCACAGGCATGCAATGGCTCCCAAGTGACACCTTAATCCAGCCTACCATCAATGCTAAATCAATCTGTCGTCACAAAATACTACGAAATACTTCATACAGGACATGTTGCTACACGGTCATTTAAAAAACATTTCAATTGTATGCTTGGAATTGCTCGACTTGGCCTTTTTTGACACTGACTGTGAAGTTGGTAGTCCAGACCTAAAGTAAGAAAGGAAGGAAAAAAACACCCAACCAGTAAGAAGTAAAAATATACAGTGTATAACTTTACAAGAATATTTTTAGAAACTTTATTGTTTTAAAATGAGTCATGTACTCAAGTTTCCAGAAAATCCTTACCTTTTGGTTCCTTGTGATGGATTTGTGCATTGCTGTCCTCTGCTTAAACCTCCTGAAAAGTAATTGGGAAGAAACAAAATTAACTCATTTAAAGAAAAAAGAACTCTTCAGAAATTACATAAATGGCAGAACTTCTACAAGAACAATTTTAGTCAAAGCTATTCTTTTCTTTCCTTTTCTTTTTAAATATAATTAGATTTAATCTAAAGGAGCAAATAACACTATTATCTGCAATTTGAGCAGTGTACTTCGTATTAGCACTTTTAAAAGAGAAAAACAAAAGCCAGCAGTTTACTGAGTTCCAAGGGATTAATTTGAATGTTGTATTTTTCAGAGATATTTCAGCATAATATTTTATGCTGAAATAATAATTTTTTTAATGTTTTATGATTTTCAAGGCGGTTGTTGAAAACTGTATTTTTAATTTTTTATCCTGCAGTGGGTGGGGAAAGAATCTTTGCCAACACTAAGTTTTCCATTTAAAACAAAGTTTGTTTGCACATGTCACAACACTACCGCTCATACAATTCCCCATGTAAAAGATTCTTATTTTAAGACAGGTTGAGTTCTGATAATTCTAACACACTAGGATTTTAATTCCCTTTTATAAAGCTCCCAAGCTAGGTTAGGGACAAGGTACTTCAAGCAGATACTTAACTACCTGCACATGTCCTCTAATATGGCCAAAGATTAACTCCTCCTCAGAGCGAGAAACTACTTGAGTAAACAGGCTGCTGGTTTGGCATGCTACAGCTGAGCGTACGGGATGTATTTTATTAGAGGTAAAACAGGCTTGCAAGTTCCTGCCTTTACATTTTAGTTCAACGCCTCTCTGTTTTTGCCAACACATTACATAATTCAGTTTCTATCAACTGAATCTCTGAAACAATCCAGGTTGAAGATGTTCTTGTTGATATCCAGTTAAATCTCAGTGGCCTTACAAACACCTTTCTGAACACGGCTGGGGGGTAGCAAATGTGCAACTTACAGAAATGAGCAGTAATTCCTATGGGGCAAATGAGAACGCACCATGTAGCTACCATCACACTCGTAAATCCAGTTTGTCATGAAAACTGATTTCATATTTTTAAAATAAAAATGTGCAATTTCATAAAGGCCTTCCTCAAATGAACTCGTTGCAAAAATCTCAAAGCCCTGAAAAGCTCAAAGTATACCATAACCAAATAATTTTAGTTGTACAAGCAGATAAACTGAATAATCGAACATATCCTACAGCACACACTCACCAACTCTGTTTGAGTTTTCCGTATTGGAAGTCTTAGTAGGAACATCCTTTTTGTCGGTCAGCTCCTGGATAAGGCCTTTATTTAAGCAGACATCCACATGTCTGTTAAATGACACAAGACTGGTGGTTTTCTGTTCCATATTACACACCGGACAAACAAGAACATTGTCTTCTTTCATTTCAAAGAAACAGGATGAATTGCCGCCTTCTGTACGTTCAGCCTTTTCAAAACGGCCTCCATCGTCTCGTGAAATTCTTTCGGGGAAGAAACTCTGTTTCATACACACGTTTCTAGCAATATCACCGAGACTGATAGGCTGTCTTTCTCTCTGCGATTTATCAGATACCATCTGAGTGAATTTTTCTGTGCTGTAGCTAGTACAGCTGTCAGATGTACTTGCAGACTGGTCTGTTCCTGCTAATTGATCTGTTTTATTTTTCTGACACTCATCAACATTTTCATTTTTAAATAGTGGAAGAAAGTTAAGCGTATTTTCTCTTGAATTGCTATTCTTAGTTATTTCCACAGTATCTTTAACAAGAGTCCCATTAAGACACTCATCAATATGCCTATTAAGCTCTTCCAAATTATTGCTGCTTTGCTCCTCAAAGCAAACAGGGCAGGTGAAGATCTTACACACATCAGAATTCTGCAAGTCCGTGACTTTCTTTGCTTCTTCCACAAAATTTGCTGATGATTTCCTATCATTAAAGAGCTGCTTATCTACAGTTTCATTTGGAGAAATATTCTCACTGTTTAGTTGCCTTGCAGCTCGCTTTTTATCAAAAAAACTCCCTCTGGGAAATGCTGCTGAGTTTTTTGTGAAATATTCTTCATTGGACTTCCCTGCCTGAAGCCGAAGAAGACCAATTTCTTTTCCTGATTTTAAGAAACTCTTAATGCTTTTTTGTTGGTACTTCTTCTCTTCTTCACTTAGAAATCCTGATACTCGTACACCTATGATGAAAAACAAACTTACAATACCAACTTAATGAAAACTTGACACTAATTCTTAATTAACACCTTTTAAAGTATACACTCACTCAATAAAAGTGCATTTTATCTCTAAACGGAGGCCATATTACTTGCAAGCTATAACAACAGATCACAAGGTACACGCAATTTTATCAGGCCTGAACACTTGCCCAACCGTATTATTAATTTCAATACCCATGAAGTTTTAACTGATTGCACCACAACATGAGGCTGTTATACTCAATACAGTTATACGGAATTCAGTCTGAAAGAGAGCTTTTCATGAGTACTTTTTCTCCAGTGCCGTCTAATACCATAGGCAAGTTTTATGTGTCACTGAATGGTTTAAGCAAAATGTACAGGCACCTGAAACACACAGGTCTTAGAACAAAAAAAACACAGAATTTACTTTTGACAGAAATTTTCAAATTTCTTGTGGAACACAGCATCTTCAAATCCACAAGCACTTTTATTTAAAGCATTTGTTTCTGAAAGTGGTTAAGCACAGAAACTACCTGTTGCTGTGCTGCAGAGCAGATTTAAAAGCTCTTTTAATTTGGCAGAATTAACCACTGTTATCTGTTTCTACTCTCATGCCAACATGTAGTATGGTGTTCCAGGACTAACAGGTGGTAGAAGTAGTACAGCCTCAATTAGCAAAAACATTCCTGAGTCACCATTCAGCATTCCAAACCTGTTTCAATTCACAAAAACTACCAGGGTAACAGAGAAAGGATAAATCTATTTATACTGATTTTAGAGCACAGTCTTTTACTTTAATACACTAGAATAACTAACTGAAAAGGAAGAATGAGTTTATCATATTTTACCCATAAGTCTTATCCGTAAAGGGTGAGGAGCAACGCTATCAATTTCTGTTCCTAGCAAGTCTTTAGCAACAGCAAATATTTCCTCCTCAGTAGAAACAGCAGACAGCAGAGTTGAAGCTCTTGTTTTCACTTCGAAGTTCACATTCTTTAGCTTCAAGGTAACAGTTTTACCCTAGGCCAAGAGGGGAAGGCAAGAAGAAAAGGTTAAGCCTGTCATATATGGCACAGAAACAATCTATATAAGGGCGCTAAAGCCATAGTCAAAACTGTGTGTTTATCTGTGCGCAGCAAGGGGCATTGCCAAGAATTTGTCTGCAAGGTTCTGCACTTGCTCCTGAACTGCTACCAAAGTCAAATTCTCTGAACTGGGTCATCTGGCTATGGTTCCCAGCAGACCACCTGCCACCAGTGCACGTTCAGTAGAGCTCATGCTCTAGTTACGGTCACAACTTCTACCCTGTCTACAGAAAATTATTTCCTCACTTGGAAATTTTCAGTGCCAGGTATCTTTGCTGGGAAAACGACTAAGGATGTGTAAGTGATACCCAATTAAGGATTTGCTGAAAACACCATGCAGGAGGAAGGAAGTTAGAGTCACACACAGCATATCTGGTTTTGGCACAAGTATTCCCCTGGCAACACCTTCCAGACCATTTGTGTGATGTAGTGTGTCCATCCAAATGTAAACAAATGGCATTCCTTTTTTTTCTGGTGTCTTCATAAGCTTATCCCTTTGTCCTTCTTAGGTGATGATTTCCCTTTCAACATGTCATCTTTTGAGACAATCTTTTATGGCTAAAGAAGACAAATCACAATGCTATTCCTTACTTTACCCTAAAGACTTCCACAGAAAACATGAATTGTTCATTCCAGATCATAAACAGAAATTTGGGGAAAAGGAATACGGAGACTGTTCTTACCATTCATACTAATGAATGGTATGAATAACTTGTCAGCAAGTTTGGGAGATGTGAACTTCCTAAACTGCACTACTGGCTATTGACTCGATCCTGTATAAATATAGGAGAGAAACACAGCATCTTTAATACATCAGTACACGACTGACCAACGCACAGCTCACTGACAATCAGCTCTATTATTTGTTTATAAACATTGATTTTATCAATAAAATGTTTCTATGCTAAATAACTTGGTTAATTAGTTTATTTTTTTTCTCACCCATTATTAAATAGCCACCAGAACAGTATCAAAATGCTGCCTAATTCATTCTAAGCATCTGCAAAATAAAGAATGGAGACTTCTGAATATAGGTTGCGTGGTACAATGCTGCCGAAAGCATTCACTCTAAGGCTGCATTTAGTAAGTTTGAATGCAAAGTGTTGACTTTTTGCAAGTCAACAGAGAATAATATAAATACCTTAAGTCCCTCTTTCTGTAGCTCTTGAGCAAGATCTCTGCAGAGCTCTCGACATAAGCTGTACTGGTCTTCCGCTGCGTTTATTTCACTGAATGTTCTAAGACAAAGACATGATTTTTTTTCAGTATGACTCCTGAAATTTGTTCAGTGGCTGCCATCTCACAGTATTTTTTGTACAGTTAAACAAAACTACATCAGAAGAAGATTGTACAGGTTTGAGTGTTTACTTCAATGAAAAATTAATATTAATATGAATATTATATATTTGTGCACATTTATGTGTTTCAAAACGTTTGCAAAGCCATTCAAACAAATAAATTGGCTTTCAGTTTTTCATGCACTGTTTGAAAATGTATCAAATTTGAGGTCATTAATGCTTAAATATTTTCAAGAGAGAATACTAACACCAGCTGAATTCATGGACCCAGCCAAGTTATTTGTATTTAATCTCCTTTGTAGAGTGCTGTGTAACATCAGAAGAAAGAAAGGATTAGAAAGTCAACATCAGAGCCAAGTAGCAGAAATTAATAAGGCAGATGTTAAGAAAAAGATGCCAGCTAGGATAATTACGTCTAACCTCAGAGGAAAAACTAGCTTTCTGCAAAAAACATTGCTAACTGCCTTTGCTAGAGCTTCTTCACATGGGAATTAGAGTAATTTTTTTGGTTGTGCATCTGCTTTTTAGTAATACCATGAGAGGAAAGGCAACCTTCAGTTAGCAGTGGTTTTAAGAGAAGCAGGAAGCAGAAATTACAGCTGCCAGATGCTTTTTGGAAGGTCTCACAGACCTGTTGTTTCATGCCAGGATTTATATTTACAAATGTAAAGTCCCTATAGTTCCACTGGATTTCACATCTCAAGTTACATTCATGTTTACCTGAGTGCACTGAAAATTCATCCTCCATTACGATTCACTTTCCCCTAAGAATTTTGTTAGTTTGTGTGCTGCCAAACTAACAGAATGAATATTTTACTGTGGGTCCCATGCCATTATCCAAGGAGTAACCTGGGTTAACCTGGCAATGCTGCAGTGATTTATAGCATTTCTGTGGAAGTCCTAAGTTTGGAAGGGGCAGGATAAAAGCAATGTTATTTTCAGGCCCATCTCTTCTCCCATATATACTAGTTTTATGATCTCAGCAGTCCACTGACATCTCTGGTCTAAAACTGCTTCCCTTAGGGAAAAAAGAAGGAAGAAGGAAAAGCAGAAAGGTACAATAGGCTACCCAGATTATCTGTCTGCCTGCAGACCAGCACAAGAGTACAGCAATAAATTTCTCAGCTCTGGCGGTACCAAACCTTACAGCGCTTACTTAAGCTGCTGACAATTATTACATCTCAATAGGAATAAGAATTTTTTCTTATCTTTTAAGAGAGAGAAGACATGAGAGTGCAGGTAGTTAATATGGTGCTCTACAGATTATCGTTACAGATTTCCTTTTTAAAAATGAACTTTTGGAAATTACATACACCACCTTCTTAGGGAACCTGCTGCTAGTAAAAGTTAGGAAATGTAACCAATTTAGTTAACCATGCAAAATTATTGTCTGCTTTGCATGTCTACCTTATGCTATACTTGGTATGCATGTGACTGCAGGCTACTGGACTGCTGTTGATATTAAACTGGAACACATGAAAGCAGTTCAAGGCTTTATATATCTCCACCCCATATTATGTCCTAAAGACCACTTTGATGCATGAGGGTCATTAGAAGAATCAGCAGGTGAGAAAAGAGAACACACAAACCGACAGAGGTACCTCCCTCCATAGTATTCTGAAGCCAAGGAAAAAAAAATGATGAAAGCTCAAATCCGATTTAGTGAGCTTGTTGTGTACAAATTTTAACACATAAATACACAATGAGATTGCATGACTATGAAAACTATACACTACTTGGTATTATGTATGCTTAGCCATTCATGTAATTTTTTTCAATAAGAGACATACCTTTCAGTGCTCATACTTTTTCTTTCTCCATCCCTTTAAACAGAAAAAAAATTTATTATACTCACTTTACCGATAACTTATCTTTTTCATAAACACTGAGTCAACCAGTCAGGTATCAATAACTAACAACAGTCTATGCTGTAAAATCTGGATGTTAACTTTTTCTACAAATCTTGTACATCAAGTTTAAGCGAATGTGAAATGGAGAATGTTTTTTTAAAAAAAAAACCAAACATAAACTACTGTAGGTGAAGTAAAGACATAGCTCAGTCACAGACACCAATAAACAGTTTGCAAGAAAAACCCCAACCCTCCTCCCCCAAATCTAAACAACAAAACTGCCCTCTCACATCAGAAGTCTTATTTGAAGAAGCACTGCTATTAACAAAATCCTAAACACACTACACATATTTGGGTATTTCTTATCTGAGGAATTACTTTGCTTTCTTTCTAAACTGTTGCCCATGTTAAAGGTGATGTGTTAAGGCTTTTTTTGGTTTCATTTCTTTCTTTCTGGTTTTAATTGAGCATTCTTTAAGAACTCTTCTGCATGTAAGAGTTCCCCAGAGCATTTTCTTTATACTCCAAGTACTGGAAGTAACAAATTTGGTATCCTCACATTTTCCTAAAAGAAGATGATCAAGGACAATGATCATAAGGTGAACCAACCATTTACTAAGGATATTATTGAAAAGATGTATTCAGTAGTAAAACTGGTTCCTCCTCCCCTCACACCCTGAAAGCTAAAAAGCCATTAAAACAGTATGAACCTTAAAGGAACAGACATGAAGAAGGATATAAAATCTTTGGTTCTATTACAGCAAATTCACAAGTTGATCTTACAAACATTGTACATACACATGAGAAGCAGACACAGAAAATTCACTTACTTTCATTAGAAATACGCCAATTTACCACCAGTGCAGATCAAATCCCAATGCAATTTTCATTACAATAGGATAATAATAAAATCCAATTAATGTATATCGTTGTTACAGAAGACACAGGACTGAACACCTCTGCTCAGGACAACTCATTTCTCTTTAGCTTAGCTGTTTCAGTAAATATGAGGTTATCCTAAATGATATGGACTTGATATCTTGATATACACTTATGGACAATTTCTCTGACAAGACATTTGTTATTTCATGTGTTAGACATGGCTGTACAAACTTCTGCTTTTTAACGTTTGGCTGTTGTGTGTATCTCAGCTCTAAGTATAACAATAACCGGTATCAGAGATACTTTAAAATATATAAAACAAACCAAATTTTTGTAATATTTTTCAGTAAAATGTCTTAAAATGTGCAGTGTGTAACATAAAATTTAGAAAAATATGAATGCAGGAGAAAAAACAAAACATACTTTTCCAAATGCGTTGAACCCAAACCAAGGGAAATACCCAAGAAATGCCGCCAAGATGCTTCTGAAAAAAGAAGAGAAAGCAGTGCCCTCTGCTGGTAAAGTTCCGAGCAAGTCACAATTCCAAGAGCTTTTAACATTTTCTCTGTTACTTTTCCTATACCTGGCACCTGGAAAAGAGTAAGTATCATTAAGTTGGAAACTTTCCATTTGTAGATCCAATATCAAGAACAACTTAAGTCAAACACAACTCAGCATATTAGCTAGAAAAGTGTATTTGTTCAGTAGAAATATTGCTTTTACAACACATAACATACGTTTGTAGAGGACATGTCATGGCGTCTCTTACCTTTCTAATGGGCAACTCTTTTAGGAAGTCGAGCACTGCTTGTCTCTCAGGGGTAATTCTGCACTGCCCATTAGGTTTATTACGATCACTGCACATTTTTGCTAACATTGTATTTGGCGCTATTCCTTAAAAACAAACAGACAAACAAACCCTGTATATTTAGAAAATACAAGACAATGTTTAATTTCAGCTGTCCAATATTGAAAAACACAAGGGTAGCCCACACATTTGGCAAAGACAAAACATAAGCAAAAGAATTACAATAGCTGATAACCAAATGTCTTACAGTTCTGGGGGAAAAAAAAAAGTTGTAATAGACATGTGAGAACTTAAATACGTGTGGCAGATTAAACATAACAGATGCACCACAAAATGCACCTACTATTTTAAGACAGTCAGGGTAACAAAACATGCACGAATCTGTCATGAGGGGTTACAAATACCAAGTGTTTAACAGTAACATCAGTTGCGTGACTGAACAATTTTATGATGGTGATTATGGAGAGACAAAATGTTTACAACAGCAGTTATAATGAACTCTTAATGAGAAGAAGGTATTTCTTTCTTGTATTTCAGCAAAAAGACTAAATTCATTTGGACAAAATTTTCCAAATTGAAGTCTTTTGTGGGCTACCACTGCTATGCAGTCATTCAAAAATATGTATATATTTCACCGATACTGGTAGGGATGAGGAGGGATTGTGCTTTTCTGTCAAAGTAACTGTTTTTACAAATGCACTCTGGAACTGATTTAGAAAGAAAAATAGAATTATTCTGCACTACTGCCCTAGTGGTCTAAGTTTTGATTTGCCCGCTGATACAAACATATTATGCAAGATGGGAGAAGTAATTTTATTTATTATTATCAGTATTTTTTCCAGTTACCCTTCTAACTGTTGTTCATTTTTGGGCTTAAAACCCTTGATGCACTTATAAAAGCTACGTCTGATTTCTAAACACCAACTTACCCTTAGGAAGATAAATTTCACTACAACGAAATTACTGTTTTCCTGCCATTCTTGAGCTAACACAGATGCTTCTTGATACTAGCTGTTCCTTTACCTCTGCTTCCATTCAAGACGCCCCTGACCTTCCACACCGCTTCATAAAGCTCAGCACTCCTTGATGCCTTGCTGGGTTCACAAAGTAGTTCGGATTGCACGCAAACTAACTGGCTAGGGACGTACGCTTTTTCTAGTGACCTAATCCAGACTGTTACCAAAACAGTTGAGACTTACAGGTAGGTTGCCTGAAGTCAGAAGACATAAAACTTGGATAGTAAATATTAAAAAGCTAATGAATAGTTAATAAACTCCAACACATAATTTACTTCCTTGAGAACTAACTTTTAAATTAATTTTGTTATCGTCCTAAGCAAAGAAGAGTGTGGAGAACTGTTAGAAACACTTAACAACATGGATCTGCTATTCAAACTAACAGTAATTTAGAACTAGTGACAGATGTCACTATGACAACTGGTTTATGAAAACAATACACATGAAGCACTAAAACAACCACCTGTGCTAAGATTAGCTCCTGAACGCACTGGTCAGTCTTCTACACTACTTCTACATCAAGAAGAAAGAAGCAAAAAGATGATGTAACTGTTTCTGTGATTAAAAAAACCTACCAAAATACCAAAACCAGGAGTGGCTTTGATAGCCATAGCATCCCTTGAAACACCTGAAAGTCACTTGCAGCACAAGAATGCTGTGGCAATGCTGATATATTAATTAATGCCCTCTGAGATTAGAGAAGACGACATTTTAGAAATACGAAGCATTCTTATTCATGTGTCTGAATACCTGCACTTGCAGTCAGTTGAGTTTTCTGCTCAATCCTAAAGCGAATTTCCTTCACAACTTCCTCTGCAGAAGTGCCAAAGACAACTGAATTTTCCATGGACTGATCTCTCTGTTCAGGGTGGCCATGCATCAGAGGTGTGTCGTCTTCAAACAGCACGGGTGAAGAAGCGTATCCATCTTCATTCAATTTGGCAGGCGTATCATCTTTACCTATATTAGACAGAAACACAGACACTTCTTCCATCCATGTAAAATGTGTACTTCATTATTTTCTTCTGCAGTGGCTGAAAAGAGTTCATTAGCGGGTTGGTGTTTGTTTGGTTTACTATTT